>NC_056726.1:223224553-223377053 GCF_019279795.1 Protopterus annectens
TGTACTAGCAGTCTTGTGCCAGTCTAACATCAAAGGGGTACACAAAAGGTGTCTGTCTTTTGGAGGTAGAAGTGGGAGGAATGCTGTATATATATATATATATATATATATATATATATATATATATATATAAATATATATATATATATATATATATATATATATATACATACATATATATATATATATATATATATATATATATATTTGTGTATATATGGTTGTCTTCTATATAATCAAACATTCTTAATAACTGTCTTTCGGCTTTTCCCGGTTAGGGGTCGCCACAGTGGAACTCCGGTCTGCTAATGATTGGCAGTAGATTTTTACGTGCTGGCTTGCTGGGCCTAATGCACAGCCTTCAATGAAGGAACGCCCATTCACGCATGTTGACACACAGAAGATGCTCTAACTGAGAATCGAACATGCAACGTCTAACTGTGAGGCGACAACGCTACCGCAGCACCACTCTTAATATTGTGGTTACAAACTGACATTAAGAAGCTGGAATATGCAGAAGACCAAACACCCTAAACATCAAAAACACAAAAGATCAAGAAATGAAGAGTATTTCCTCTCCCAATCTTCACACCCCCACCCCCCCAACATTAGCCTGAAATTTGTCTGAAGAGTGGCAGTGTTATCGGGAAGGTTATTATTAAGTTAAGGTATAGGGTTAGGGTTGAGGGAAGTGGCAGCATTACGGTTGGGGTTAGGAGTAGTACCCATTACTAAAGTGGTAAGGGGGGCTGGCTCCACCACCACCCGTATCACCTTTGTAATGGTTGCTAACCCTAACTCTAATGTTGCCCCTTCCCCAATCCTAATCCTCCACCTTAACTTAATAATAACCTTCCCAAAACACTGCCACTACACAAGACACAGCCACACAATCTATTCCCTTACCTAACCCAAAAATATACACAGTCACACACAAACATACAAAACCTATCCCCCCACCTAACACCAACCCTAGCCCTGATTCACACACACACACACACACACACACACACACACACACACACACGCACGCACGCACGCACGCACACACACACACACACACACACACACACACACACACACACACACACACACACACACATGGAAATCTGTGCACATAGCTGCAAGTTAAAAGGGCTGCTGCTGCTTCACTTTAAAATCACCAAGACATTCTGACACGGGAAGGCCTTAATGACAGTATTGTGTAGGGTTAGGGTTGGGGGAAGGGGCAGCATTAGGGTTAGGGTTAGCTTTAGTAATGGCTGCTAAACAGAGCCTCAATGGGTCACGACAGTATCCCAGGATCCCTCCTAAATAACTTGAAATTTGACCTGTCGGGACCACTTAAGTCACTTTTCAAATATAGTCTCATAACAGGCTTTAGACCAGAATGGAGGACTGCAACAGTTATCCCACTTCACAACGGTGGACCATCAACTGACCCTGGAAACTACATAACCATTAGTCTGACTAGTCTATTATTAAAAGCCATGGTAGAAATTATCCTGTAAATGATCAGCAAGACACAGACAGCCTTCAGACACGGGACCCAACCCAGTCTGGCTTTGTCAAGGGAAGTTCATGTCCCCTAATCTGGTAGATTTCTTTGAGAAGGTCACCAAAGCAATGGATGAGAGGAAAATTATGCATACTGCCTGGATAAGGCATTCAGTACAATACCACACTAGGATATAGTTGACAAACTCACCAAACGAGCTACAACCCCCTACATAATTCACTGTCTTGCCAGTAGGCTCACAGACAGAACCCAAGAAATCAGGATTAATGAGACCACCTGCAGTAAGAGACCGGTCACCAGTGGGATAACTCAGGGCTCCATGCTGGGACCATTCCTTTTTGGCATCTACTTCTTGGAGGTAAAGGTTAATGTCAACAGCCTTTGGCTGGCCAAGTTCACAGATGGCTGCCAATTGGGAGCTTTCATAGATTCCCCCATGACACAAACATCTTAAAGAGGGTCTATAACAGACAAACGACTGTTGCCCATCACAATTATATCTGAATGCCAAGAAATGCATTATATTGCCTTTTGAGAAAACTGTCATTCAGGCTAATTACTCTATCAGTATGACTCCCCTAACAGTTAACCTGGTAGTTAGGGATCTGGGAACATATGTAGACAGTAATCTGGCCTTTGACAAACATGTGGCCAAAGTACTAAGAAAATCATTCTGTGTCTCCCAACTTATATGTAAGAGTATGGCATCCGGGTCCAAGGAAGTCATAGTGCCACTTTATTTGGCCCTTATCAGACCCAACATTGAATATGCTGCCCACTTCAGCATGTACCTGACCAGACATATGCAACAGTTGGAATGACCACAAAGTTCCCTTACCAGGAAAATCCAGGGTATAAACACATTGCCCTGTATAGATTGCATTAAAGCCGTATCCCTTTACTTGTTTTCCTCCAGGCTTTTGAGGATCAATCTATACCTAGCATACAAGGGACCCCCGAATCCAGCTCTGATGGACCTTTCGCATATCCACAAAATGAACAGCATCAGAACCACTAGATCTGAGGATTTAAATTTTGCTTGTGATATAAGTAAGACATGTTAGTGAGAAAGATATATGTCTCGGAGGATCCTCATGCTCTGGAACAAGCTCTCCATCCATGTGAAGCAGAGTTCATCCCTAACCGTAATTAAGTGCAACCTTGACCAATGGATAGGTAATCGGAAATTCACCCTGAGTCTGGTCCCCCATGTCTCTAATTGACAGAGGCAGATAGTAATGACCAAACTAACATATCTCCACATAACCTCTAGAAACTTTCCTAACATACCCCCTTCTGATAAATGCCCATGATACATAGGGACACAACTGGGTTGGATTGCATGGCTAGGCTTATAAAGGCCCTGGTGGTCATTAGCCTACTATATATCTATGAACCTACAAAAAGTGAAGTGTATCTTTCATTATCTAGTACCTTTAAAAAGATGTAATATACTTCACCCTGACAGACAAAAAAAGTGTGGCAGCATGAAGTATATTGCAACTTTTAAAGCTGTTTTAGCCTCCTGCTGCTGTTAAGTTATAGCTGTTGTTTATATTCTAATATAGTATCATCTGGACCACTTAACAAGCAATCAGAGTGCTGTGAAGAGGAATGCTGATGTGTAGAAATGTGCTATTCTGCATAAACACTATTTCGCAGAAGAGTGGGTATATCCTACTGAAAGAGAATGGGGGCTCAGACATAGATATTTTAACATATGTTCACTAATAATGACTGGCAATGAGATGCAGTAGCAGCAATATCACACTAAATCCATTTACATAGGGTATAATGTCTGCACAGGAGGACAACGAATGGCTCTGTTTTTGTGTTCATTCATGTGCAAATGTCCACCTTTTTAGTAGAGGAAATAGCATTAGATTTTCCCAAACCACCAGTGGTGGCTCGTGCTATTGGACTGCAGGACTGCAGCCCCCCCCAGCTATACAATGAAGATAGCTGCGAGTCCCAGAACTGCACATGCATGATTGGCAAGTTCCTATCCAGACTGCTGTTTAACCAGTCCGGATTGGAACTGCGCATGTGTGCTCATCTGGACTGCCATTTCACGAGTCCAGATTACAAAGAGAGGCATCTATACACCGATGCCCAGAGGTCTATGTGGTTTGTAATCGCATAGACTAGAAAGAGATCAGACGGCAATGTCTGCAGTCATGTATGTGAGAAATTGGACTGCAACATCTGCTGACTGGCTCCTGGGAAGGAAGGGAAAGGGGATTTATATTTGGTGCTCCATTCACTGCTGCAAGGAATATATCTAAGGGAAAAGATGCTACAAGAGAGGAATATATAGGTACTGCTACATGAGAGGAATATACAGGTACTGTATCAGAGAAAGAGGTGTGTGTGTATGTGTGTGTGTAATGCCACACTTAAATACACCTGGTGGCTAGAGTTACTCAGGCTCAAACCCTGTAGCATGGGTACAGGTAGCAAGAGCCTGAATTCCCTACCCACTACCACTTGTGAAAACTGTTGAGATTTGTGCCTCATATTTTTGTTCTGATCTGTTCCTCATAAAATCTGTGGTTTTCTGGATTTTTGTAATCAGTGAATAACAGGCATTTGAATTTCAGACTTCAACCTTTTATTCTAGCAATTTTCTAAGTTTAAAAGATCAATATTTGAAAATTGTCCCTATTTTGGGGGCTGTATTCCCCCATTATTGGCTTTGTCCATGTTTTTTGTGCTAAGAGAATAAGAGCTATGGTGAAAACTGAATTCACTAAATAATAGCCATTTAAGTTTCAGTCTTCATGTCTTTCAAGAAACAGCTGATTTGGCATAGTGGTGTGTTGCTCTAACTGTAATGCACAGGGTCATAGACCCAAGACTTTGGAGTGAAATGTATGGTGGTAACACAACATTTTATTTTAGCAACTTTGAAAAATTATACAAGCAATGTTTAAAATGTGTCCCTGGTTTTTGAGCTTTTGTCCCCCTCCCAATAAATTTTGACTTTTTCCAGATTTCGTGTGCTGCAAAGCTGAGAGATACAGTTGAGTGTCGAGTGCATTTTACAAGGAGCTGAGAGCTTCAGGGGTAGAGAAGTTTAGTGCTGCTTATGCTGAGTCTGCTTGCATTATTAATAGCATAACAGGCTGAATACTTGCTTTTGATGTAGAAGGTTATGGGTTCTACTCCCAGTATTTAGATGCATTGCCGATACTGTACTGTGTTGTACTTTTAAATGGGGTGGATGCTGAAGTCTTGAGAATGTCCTCTTTGGCGGAGATACCTAGTAACTATGAACCTGTTATCCATTTGCCATCCATTCTCTATTGCAATATTAGTAGCTTATCATTTTTTTAATGTAATATAGGCAATTCATTCCTCAAGGGCAACAGGTACTTTTTGTAGATGAAACAATGAAATATAAAGTTGTTTGCTAGCAGCAACCTCTTCATTAGGTACAGATATCTTTAATGTGGAATTATTTAGATGACTTTTACTTCTGCAGAGATTGTGCATATTTACTGATACTGGTGGATTGTAGAAGTTTGAGTAGACTTTTATGATGGAAATGTTCTGAATTGGGTAGTTTTGTCATTATTGGTGCATGCATTTTGTTTCATTGTTTACTGGAAAAATGTTCAAAATAATAAATTTAAAACACCCTCTAACAATTGTACTGTATTATACAAAGAATATAATTTAATGCAATCAGTAAGGTATTTATTGATTATCTGATCGGCTCAGGTATGCCCCAGTTCTTGGTTGGATGTGTTCGATTAGGAACCAGTTAAATCAACTGTCTACAAGAACAAACTTTTTTGTTACTGAATATTTTCACTGATTGTGTCTGAATGCTACTGAAAGTGATGAAGCCAGATTGAAGCTGGATTCTCTAAAATCTTCGGGTTTTTTTTGGGGGGGGTGCTTATTGTCCACACCTAGGGAGTTAAGTCCATCGTGTAGGATTTCTGACAAACAATTCTCCCAGCTGAACTATACCTCTCAACTGTCTAGATTTTCACAGAATGAATAAATATTTGCTTCCTATTTTTGGTTTGTTCCTCATAAAATTTGTGGTTTTCTGGCAAATCATTTAGGAATGAAGTCATTTAATAATGACAGACATTGAGTTTCAGACTTTATACCCTTCAGAAAAATGCATGCTAAAGCAAGACAATACAGTTGTGTACACTTACCATAAATGTAGATGGTCAAGTGTATTGACTGTTGCAGTCATCATCTGTGGGTTATCCCTGCTGTGGTAGACCTTGTCTGGCCCAAATACCAGCATCAATGTTTTTGTGAGCTGGCTGCTGTCGCCTGTAGTCTGACGTCAGGTTGTCGGTACTATAAAGCAAGGCATTCAACATCATTACATCAGTTTTTCTTCGCCCTAACCTGTCAGAAACACAAGGGAAAAGAGAGAAATAATCCTAGTGGCTAAGAGCCACCTTGGGAAGCATGTGTCCCCCTAGGGGAAGATGTGAAAAGACGGATGGAGGGAAGGAAACCAAGACCACAACAGTGAATACACTCGAACACCTACATTTATGGTAAGTGTACACAACTGTACTATGTTCTTCATGTTTCACTGTTGCAGTCATCACCTGTGGAAGGATTCCCAAAGCTGAGGTAAAGGGTGGAAGGATAGGTAGAGTCCTAGGTATGGGTCAGAAGGTCCTGCAGAATTGCAGAGGCAAACCCTGCCCTAGACTTAGAAAAGAGAGGTAGGTGGTAATGATTTGTAAAGGTATGGATAGAGGTCCAGGTAGCCGCTTCCAATATGTCCCTGGTAAGTACTCCTCTGAGGAAGGCAGTGGAAGTGGAGGTTGCCCTAGTGAAGTGGGTACGGATCGACTTAGGGATGGGTTTCCCATGTAGTCTGTAGCAAAAATGGATACAGTGTGAAATCCATTTGGAAATGGTTTGTTTGGAGATGGGCTTCCCCTCTGCCCCTGGGGCAAAGCTTATAAGAAGCTGGTCAGTTTTTCTGAATGGCTTAGTGCAGACCAGATAGTATCTGAGTTGTCTGTGCATGTCTAGTGAGTGTAGAACTCTTCCCCCCTTGTTTTGAGGGTTGGGAAAGAAGGTGGAAAGGTGCATGGCCTGGTTAAGGGTCACATCAGATACCACCTTGGGAATAAAGGAGAATTAGTTCTCAGGGAGGCTCTGTCTGCATGGAAAATTATGAAGGGCTCAACAGCCATGAGAGTTTGAAATTCTGAGACCCTTCTGGCTGAGGTGATAGCTAGTAGGAAGGCAGTCTCCCAGGAGATGTATTTCAATTCTGTTGAAGCGGCAGGTTTGAAAGGAGGTAAGGTTAGTTTCTCTAATACATAATTCAGGTCCCAGGGTGGAGTAGGAGGTCTTCTGGGAGGCCTGATATTAGAAGCTTCTCTGAAGAATTGCTTTATCAAAGGGTGAGAGAAGAGGGGTGGGTCTGAATCATAATGGGCAGAGATGGTCGAGGCATGGATTTTAATAGAGGAGAAGGAGAGGCCACTATTGAGCAATTCTGCTAAATAATCCAGGATGAGAAGGAATGGAAGGTTGGGAGGTACTGCCCCCTTTTGATTGTTTCCAGGAGCAGAATCTTTTCCATTTTCCTGCATAAGAGTTTCTTGTGCTGGGCCTTCTGGCCTCTGTGATGATGTCCAGGACCTGTTTGCTTAACAGTGATTTCTTGTTACTTTTTAGTATATGAGCCATGCTGAAAGTATGACAGTCTGTAGGTCTGGGTGCAGTACCTTCCCCCTCTCCTGATGACCTTAGAGGAAGCAGCTTTGGGGACTGTAAGGTCAGACTGTGCAGTAAGGGGTACCAATCCTATCTGGGCCAATCTGGAGCAATGAGGATGGCCTTTGGTCTCTCCTATCTTATTTTGATCAGAACCTTGGGAATAAGGGGCAGAGGACGGTATGCATACACAAAGAGGGAGTTCCAGGGGAAGGTCAAGGCATTCACCTTCCATGCTAGGAGGTGATACTCCCTGGTACAAAACTTGTGGAGCTGGTGGTTGAGGTGTGAGGCAAAGAGGTCCACCTCTGGGGTCACCCACTCCTGGATGATTTGCAGAAAGATTTCTCTGTGGAGCTGCCATTCATGGGGGTCCAGTAAGTTTCTGCTTAGGTGGTCTGCCAGTGTGTTGTTGATCCCTGGTAAACATTGGGCAATTATTTGTAGTCCCATGGAGGTGGCTGTAAGCCACAGACTCATGGCTAACCTGCACAGGGGGTAAGACTGGGTGCCCCCCTGCTTGTTGATGTACCACATCACTGTGGTGTTGTCTGTTTTTATAAGGTGGACCCCTGGCCTGTGATGGGGTTGGAAGGAAGTCAGAGCATTTTGCACTGCCATAATTTCTTTCTGGTTGATGTGCAAGTGAAGTTTCTGGGCATTCCAAAGGCCTTGGGTACACCTGCCTGCTAGGTGAGTGCCCCAAGCTATGTCTGAGGGGTCAGTGGTGATGGTCTGGCTGGAAGGGTGAAGGATAAAGAGAAGACCCTTGTTCATGGCACAGGCCTCTGCCCACCAGAAAAATTTGTCCCTTATGCAAGGGATCAGTGGGAGAGAGGTCTCTAGGGACTGAGAGTGCTGACACCAAAGGTTCTTTAAGTACCACTGAAGCATTCTCATGTAAAGCCTGGTGAGAGGGATGAGAAGAATGCAAGATGCCATGTATCCCAGGGCTTGCAGGAACTTCCTCACAGTGAGGTGACTTCTGGAAGCCAGCTGGGTGAAGTAGAGCGGCAGGAAGCTCTGCTTTTCTGGGGATCGGAAGGTCATTAGGGCTGCTGTGTCTAGCACAGTTCCCAGGAAAACTATTTTTCTGGTGGGGTTTTGCTTTGATTTTTTTTCTCGTTGATGGTGAATCCTAGGGAAATTAGGGTTTTTTTGACAAAGAGAAGATCCTGGAGCAACTTTTCTTTGCTGTTTGCCTGAATGAGGCAGTCATCCAGGTAAGGGTACATCTGCATATTTCATTGTCTGCAGAATGCTATAGCCAGGGCCAAGCATTTGGTGAATAATCTGGAAGCAGTCGATAAGCCAAAGGGCAGTGCAGAGAACTGAAAGTGCTGATTGCCTGCTCTGAAGTGCAGGAATTTTCTGCACGATTCCCTGATGGGGATGTGGAGGTAGTCATCTTTTAGGTCTAGTGTCACCAGCCAGGCATTTTATGTGAACATAGGCAGGAGCTGCTGCAAGGTTAGCATTTTGAATCTGGGGACCACCAAGGAGGTGCTCAATTTGGATAGATCCAGGATGGGGCACCAAGTGCCCTCTTTTCTGGGAACAAGGAATAGTCTTTTCCTGTTTGATCTGGAGGGACAGGTTCTACTGCCCCCTGGAATATTAGTGTTTTTACCTGTTTTAATGTCTCTGCCCACTGGTTTGGGGGAGGGCTGGGTACCCCCTTGGAATTGGGAGTTCACTGAAGGAGACTCTGTATCCCTGACAAATGATTTCTAATACCCATTGGTCCTTGGTTATAGAAACCCAATTGTCCTTAAAGAGGGTGAGCCTTCCTCCTAGTTTTAGATGAGTGAAAGGAAGGCAGCGGGGGGAGGGAGAGTCATTGTGAGTGCTTACCATAGAAGCTTGGCTTAGAACTCCCTGCTCTAGAGGCAGAAGTGGTCCATTGTTTGCTTCTTTGCTGGCCCTGGGATAGGGGCCTGGATGTTCTGTCCCTGTGGGGCTTACTTTGGCCCTGTCTGCTGAGTGCAGGGAAGGCCCAGTGCTTAGAGGGGAAGTTCCTACTGAATCTGGGTGGTTGAACTTGAAATAAATATTTTACTGTTTGCATAGATTTTGCTTTGTCTTCCATTTTTTTAAGCACCTCTTCTGCTTTTTCCCCAAACAGGTGTTCCTTTTCTAGGGGTGCATCTAGACCTGACATAATCAGGGAGAGGTTGTTTCTTCAGCCATGCATGTCTTCTAATAACAGACCCTGTCACTGCTGCCCTGCTAGAGGCTTCTAGGGCGTCATATCCGCATTGTAATGAGTGCTTGGCCACTTGACAAGCAGAGTGTAGTAATTCTGGCAGCTCTTTTGAGTTGGCACCATCAGGAGAGGTAGCAGTCTTCTGTTTTATTTGTTCCAAAGTGTGTTGTTGATATTTTAATATATGGAGCTGACAATTGAGTGCTCGGATAGCTAAGGTTGCAGAGGTGTATACTTTCTTTATACCATCTATCCAGAGCTCTGGAGTCTTTGTCAGAAGGAAGAGGATTCTTGGCAGAACTAGTCTTAGCTCCTTTGGGTCCCTGTGTAATAACCTAAGGGTCTGTAGCAGGGTTCCTGTACAGGTATTTGTGAGAATCTGGTACTCTGTAGTACCTGTCATGTTTAGCTGGAGCAGGAGGCAGGACATCAGGGGCTAAACTGGATTCAAGGAAAACATCATCCATGACTTCTAGAATAGGTGGGATGGCCAGGTGTCTGTGCTGGGACAGGTCCAGAAACTATCTAAATCATTTCTTTGACTCTGGGTAGTCCTGAGATAGTGGAGGGTTTCACCGAAGGAGAGATCCTCTGGAGGGGAGGCAAAGGGGATGGATTCTTCTGCATCTGAATCCTCATAAACAGTTAAGGGCTGTTGTTTCTCTTCAAAGGCAGAATAATCAGATTCCTCAGACTCTTTGTCTGTCATAATAATCTGGAGAAGGAAGCCTTTTCCTTTTTGGAGTGGGGGCTTGAGTACCTCGGATAAGGGAGATGAGATCCTCCACCATTTTAAGCATTTGAGCTTGGTGTGGGGGAGCAGTAGCAAGATGGTGGCTAGAAGCAGATTTCCTAGGAGTGGCCTGGTTTCAAGGCCTGAGAGAATCCATTGGTATCTGAGAAACGGTAGTCAGAAGAGAAGATGTCAGTTTTTGTCTAGAATCGGTAGTGCAAACAGCCTCCTCGGAAGCCAGTGCCTGCGTCACAGCTCCAGACCCAACTGAAGCAGAGACAGCCAAAGGATGTGGATTTCTGTGGCATAATGGACTCTGAAAGGGTCTCGGCAGAAACCTGTGTAGAAAGTGAGTTGGGCATCAGGGGCTGCAAAAGCACCTCACTGAATTCCAGAGAACTGATGACTTGCTTAATGGTAGCATCATCAGAAGGCTTAGCCTTGTGTGGCCTGTCTCTATCTTTAGGTTTTTTTGGAATGTCGGCAGATTGTTGGCTAATGGACGCCATATCAGAATTTGAAGATGGAATATGAAAATAATTTTCTACAAAAAGAGTTCTACGGCAAATGGTTCTCGCATTAAAGAGGGCACAGAACCAGCAACGAGGGATGTCGTGGTCTGGGCCTAAACAAGTGATGCAGTAAGAATGAAACTCTCGGTGTGGGATCTGCTTTCCACAGGTGAGACAATTGTTAACATTTTTGGACATTGTTTAGAGCAAGAAAAAAGGGTCCCCAATGGGGTACTTAGCTTTAGACGTTTTCTGCTGAAATTCGACTTCTGGTAGTGACCAGCACTTGTGCGAACTGCTTCTGCTACAGGCTCCAAGGGAAGAAAGACTGATGTAATGACGTTGGCTGCCTTGCTTTATAGTACTGATGACCTGATATCAGACTACAGGTGACAGCAGCCGGCACACAAAAACATTGACTCTGGTATTCGGGCCGGCCTAGGGCTACCTCAGCAGGGATAACCCATAGGTGATGACTACAACAGTGAAACACAAAGAACATCTGGTATTCTATCAACTGTCTAAGTTTATACAAGAGCAATTTTTAGTGCTGTTTGTTTGTTCCCCCAATATATTTGGCCTTGTCCAGATTTCCTATGTTAAGAGGTTGAGAGGTATGCGCAAATAAATCACTTTATAGAATTAGGTATATTCAAACCTCTCAACTGTCCCCGATTTTGGCGCACAATGTTGCTCTCCCCCTAATAATCCCTCTGCAAAATGGCAATTTTGGAAGAAACGTGGAGGGTTTGCAATTAATAAATAATTGTAATGATCAGAGTTACAGATTACTTTTACTTTAAAAGTGTATGTAGAGTCTCTTATTTTGTCAGCTGCTCAACTTAACAGTACTAATATTTAAAAAGTGTCCCTTCTTTGACAGGTTCCCAGTTGTATTGTGTGGCTATTTTACATTTGTGCATCACACGTTTGGTCCATTTTTCATAAAATTGTGGTTTTCTGACAAATTAGTGGCAAATCATTAAAGATAGAAGTTAGAAAATAGTGACAGACATTTGAGTTTCAGACTTCATACCCTTCAGAAAATTCAACTAATACAAGACTTACTATTCTATTATCTTTCTAAGTTTATAAGAGCAATATTTAAAAATTGTCCTTATTTTTGGACCTTTGTCCCACTTCTATTTATGGCTTTTTCCAGATTTCATGCTCTGAGGTTGAGAGGTATAACAAATGTAAAAAACAAATCAATCACGGATTTAAGTGAAACACAGCTTGAACAAAAACGCAACAGAATAAAAAACCCAGTCCCAGATGAAACGTTTAAGCTGATTGAATACTGATATCGACCTTTTTCGACAGCAGGCAGACTAAATGACTAAATTACTTACAGATAGGGGTTATGATACTAACATGATTTCATTTTATTATAATGAAATAGCTGGATTATGAGATGGTGACGCTAGTCCATATTTTAGGGACAAAATAAATATTATTGATACCTACTGCCCCTGTTACCCGTACACATCTTCGGTATGTAATAACATACAATTGAACTACCTTACAAGTACAAAAAAATATTTCTGATAATTGGCCTATATTACAGGCTTTACCAGATTTAAGGAGATTTATTGACTTTATACCTAGGTTTGCATATAGAAATAGTATAAACTTGAAACAACAACTATGTTACAAAGATATAAAGGGGAACATGAATTTGACTAAGGCAAAAAAATATGGTACCTTCCTGTGTTGTAATTGTTGTTGCTGCACTTATATTGATAAAGATGTGAATTACTTTGATACATCAACTGGAAAAAGATTTGAATTTAGATGTGCTGCAACTTGTAACAATATTAATATTGTACATCTGGCTAAATGTAAAAAAATGTAAATGTTTCTATGTAGGTAAGTCAAATAGAAGACTTAAAGATAGAATAATTGAACATAACTCTGATATCAGATGGAAGGTTTTGACAAATGCCTTAGCAAAGCGTATAAATGAGACTAACTTGGAGCATAGTTTTACATTTAAGGTTATTGGAACTGTAACTAAGAATAACAGATGGGGGGACATAAATACCAAACTAGAGTTGAGTGAATATAAATGGATACTCCTTCTATCTGCAGATAAATTGCCTGGCTTAAATCAAATTATATCATTGAAACCTGTTTTAAAACAAAGACAGAATTGTTTACATTAATTTTTCATATAATTATTTTTATTTTATATTAGAGTTTATGCAATGCTTTAATATGTTTGTAAAATGTGGTATTCTTTTAATAAAATGTGATGAATTATATTGGCTGTGACTTAATTGAGGTTTATATAAATTGCTTTTAGTAGGTGTATTGAGTTAATACTGATGAAGGGTTTTTAACCTGAAAGCTTTGTTCTTGTGATTAAACTACTACACTACTCAGTTTGTTTTTTATTCAGGTATGACAAATGTGTCAGGGCCATCACCATCAGCCACAGATATTTCAAATTGTGACATACTTATTGTACCCCATTCCCCCATGTAGTGACTCTGAATGTGTCCAAGCAAGGCAAGGAGCAGTTATGCAGTGTAAGTGTGCAAAGTATCCGCCCATCCAAGGTAGACACAAGTCCTACAGTGTCTTTTCATCTGTCCTTGATTTTGCAAAATGTTCTGGTTTTCTGTCATATTTTTATACTGTTGATTTATGCTTCTTATTATTCAGAAAATGCAAGTTGTTGCAGTGCCTGTTGCTCTGTGTTTAAGTAGCAATGCTTTAATGACCATCAGGTAAACTTATCTGAGATTGTAAGATGCAAGTAAGTGTTAATAAGCATGCTGTTAAAGAATTATCAACATCAAAAGCCTTTCTGTTGTTGCTATGCAGAGAATATTTACATAACTAGATAATGTATAAGCCTTAGGTATTGAAATGCATATGACAGTATTTGTAATAAAGGACAGGATTACAGTATTTTCAGAAGTTCATTACATTTGTTGGAGATTTGCAGTCATCTTTGCAGGCTTTACTGATAAACTAAACAGAATGCCAATCTAGCATGTGTGGTCCATAACCTGTGCAGTAATCTTTTAAGCAATTTATCTTGAGCTTGTTTGTTGTTTGCTGTTCATTTTTTACTTTGATGATGTTTTCCCCATGAAACAAATAGATAGTTGTTGTCAGGCAGCAGGTCTTTTTTGGATAAGAAACATTTTAACAAGTGTGGGTAATCGGTATCACAGAGATTGCTATTTTCAGCATGTTACTTGGTACTTTTATAAAGCTGAATATAAATTATAATTAGCACTGCAGTGCAAGGAGACGTGGTTTGAGTTGAGTGCTGCTTGTTTTTTTATACTTGATTTCGACTGGCATTCCATTAATGTATTTAAAACATGATTTATTTTCTCATGCCTCACAACCTTTTTGTTTCCATCTAGATATTAAGTAAGCTGTCATGTAACCAATGCAATGAAATGTTTTTTTTCTTCTCCACTTCATTTTGCCTTGATTGGACTCTCATAATTATGGTTTGGCACCCAGGCCAACGTATTTAATTAAAGTCCCAGTTTTTGTGGTTCTGAGTGTAGCCCCACCCCTTTCTATTTGGCCACACCCCTTCCCATTGACCCCATCCATTCAGCTGTCTCCTGCAGCCCCCCCTTTGATTTGAAGTCACCAGCCACCACTGCGAACCACTCTGCATTTGATTTCAGGTAGAAAACATTCCCTTCCTTCCCAGCTTATTCCAGGTGTCACAAAAGGGGCTGCTGCCAGCCCAGCTATCTGGAATTTTATAAATAATTATATGTCATTTGTGAATATTAATATGATTTATATGGAAGTGTGACAGAAGGAGGTGCTGCCAGCCCAGCTATCTGGAATTGTGTAAGTGGCTGTGTGTCATCTGTAAATATCAACATGATTCATATGCCTGTGTTACAAATGTATTAAGAGTTGTATGTCAAATCATATAGACGTGTGCTGAAGAGATATTTTATATACTATTGTAACTGTTTAGATGTTTGTATTTTAATAGGGGAGACTGAAACTTCATACGAATGGTTGAGGTTGAGTTACTTTATGGCTGGGCCATAAAATAAATGTTATCTGTCTGTTTCAGTGCAGTTTCAGACATAATGTCTAGAAATAGAAGTTTTTTGCACTGTCTTGAAAGAGAGATAGTTACTAAGCTTGAGATGTGGAAGTGTTTTATTGCTTTATGACTTCCAACAGCTGCACAGCTCTGAGCAAAAGCCTTTGTCTAAGTATTTTCACAGGTAGATGCTAAATTAAACTTCAATGGTTGTTTTTGAGCCTGGAAACTGAAGTCAGATGACAAGAAATTATATAATTTTTCAAGTATCCCAGCAGTAATATTTGAAATATTAATTTAAGAACTTTCTGAGAGAGACTGGGCACTTTGTATTTTTTCTTTGACCTGACAGCATCAGCTGGAAATCCCACTTACCACATCTGTCTTGCCTGTCTCTGGAAGTAAGTTAACTAGGGTACAATAATTTCTCTTCGATACAGTTAGGAATATAGTGAACTATAGCTTAGATGTTTTCTTTCTTTATTTAAGACTGTCCTGCAATGTTGTTTTAAATATTTCCTGTGATTTTGAACTCTAAAGTTACTGTGATGATTTACTAAGTATTTTCTTGTTCTTTTGTTATTTATTATTAAATATATTTAAAATTAACTTTGTGGCTAATATCTGTAAGACATATTTAAACTCTAAGAGTACTTGCATATCTATTTGGTGACACTGTGCAGGCCACTCCTAATAGCCTTGCTCTTGGTCAAACTACCATTTGAATTAATAGTAACATTACACAGTAAGATTGGATACCTTTTCCTAATGGCTTTAAAGTAGCTGATAAGTAGTGGCTGGTGGCAGTGAAAACTACCTTATAGACTGGGCAGAAGGGGGCATAGCTAGTAAACCTGTGCCAGCCTTTCCCAGGTGTGTGTGTGTGTGTGTGTGTGTGTGTGTGTGTGTGTGTGTGTGTGTGTGTGTGTGTGTGTGTATATAAATCAAATCTCAAAGAGTGTGTGTGTGTCAGCTACTTGGGAAGAGACATGAATCACTGGCTGGACAGAGAGGGTGCTGGAGGTCTTGGCTTGGCCACTCAGCTGACATCTCAACTCTATAGCTGTGCCAGTGAGGAGTCTTATTGAGGATCTGGAAAAGAGGGAAAACTGGCCCCAGACTGACTGTGGTCCATGTGTGCTCTTAAGGGAAATTGCACTTGTTATCCTCCCAGTGTGTGTGTCCCCATTGTTGCCAGTGGTGAGGATTGAGGCTCCTTGATTATTGGGTCAGTGGTGGAGCATCACACCAAGCATGGAGGCATGACTGGACATGAAGACATATACATACAGATGTGAGTCTGTGGCATATATTAAGACAGACTCAGACAGATGTCATTCATACTTCACTCACAATCTTACACACAACCACTATAGGACAGAGTATGTACAGTGTTCATACTTGTGTCACTGGGTCCTTGTATATAGCCTGCACTAATTCTGCTAATGTTTACAGGACTCCAAACCATTGCCAAATTGCCTAAACTAGATTTCTTTGGAATTTGTCCAATTGTAGTTTCTTTCTAGTGTCTGTCTCATTGTAAATATTTGGATAGTTGTACTGCATCTTCATAGGTTCATAGGTTAGTACTAAGCTAACTGCTCTTGTGAGCCATTTTAAGCCTAGCCAATTATCCCTTGTGAGACTCAAACCCTGCACCTTGCGTTTGTAAGGCAAACACCTTAACCATTAGGCCATCCTCCCAACTCTTGATCTAAATCTGAACTAATCTTCTTTCATCTTACTTGTTATTTAGTTATTATTCACCCTCTTATGTAGTTTCATGCAGTTGATATACACCAACAGTTGTGATTATTCCCTTTGTTCTTGTACACTTGCACTAGACTGCTTCTTTGTGCCATCTGCTGAGTTGTGTTTCAGTGACTGGTAGACTTTGATGCTTTGTTCTTTGCCACTGCAACTGCTTTCTTAGCCTCTCTGTTAGCCAACCAACACTACTTCTTAGCCTATGCTGTATTTTCTGAATCCTTTGTCTTCCTATGCTCCTTCTTTTCAGCCAGCTTTCCTTATATACCTTATTACCATTCTTTGTCAGGTTCATTCATGTCCTCTTCTTCCTGAGGTGTTAGAGCCATGAGCATTTCCTTGAATTCCTGTGCCTTCACTCCAGTGAACTTTCAGCTCTGCAACTTAGTCTCAGTTGACCACAGTATCCTCCCTGACCACCGATTACAGCTGATTGTGGCTATCAGTAAGTTTATGTTGGACCTTACCTTTTAACTTGGGATCTATTTGTAATCTCTGATTTAGCCTGACTAGTCTGACTTGAGAAGTCATGGAACACATCATATCTGCCTTCACAAACTATGATGTCAAAAACATTATCAGGCTAAACACACATCATTTTGGCTGTGTCAAATGGAGATACTGCCTACTCAGTTTAGTTAACTTCTTTAGAAAGTCATACAGGCTGTAGACAGTGGCCATTCTTTTCACACAGCTTACTTGGATATGGCCAAAGCATTCAATACAATTCCCTATACTGACACCATTAATAAGCTAAGAGCCTTAAAAGCAGATCAATATGTGGTGAGGTGGATAGCCAACTGCCTGAGACCTAGAACCCACATAGCTGAGGTGATGGGCATCTTTTCAGAAAGCAAGAAGGGAAGCAGTGCTGTACCTCAAGGCTCAGAACTGGGACCCTTCCTTTTCAGCATCTACTTCTCTGATCTCCAGATCTCTCCTCTACCCTACCCCATTCCCACCCACCCCTGCATCACCTAGACTTATTGCAATGCTAACCACTCCCCTAACTTCCTCCAATCAAGAATTAGCCTCCATCTGCCAATCACACCTCAGTTAACCAATCACACTATTTGTAACACTCCTCCCTCTCCTCACACAACTTAATTGCAACAGTCCTTAATCACACTACTTCCACCACACTACACCAACACTCCTCTTTCCCTATATCTTCATCACGCCATCCAGGTAACCTACCTTTTAAAAAGAATATACAGCAAACTCTTTCTCCTGCCCACACTCTATACCCTACTGCTATCTGCATACTATCTAACATTCTACAGTCACTTACAGATACATGTCCATAGATCCACACTATATTATACTATCATCCACTCCTCACTGTCCTACCTTGCCATCTCCCCCCAACTCTACAATCATACACCAATTGCATACTTCCACTTTAAACATGTAGTTGTCAGTAATACTACTAACCACTTCAGCAAACACTTTCACATACTCTCCAAATTGTCACACAAACATGCATGTGTATTTTCACAGATTCTCCGTAGTGGTGATATACACCCCACCCCAATTCTGGGCCACATACTGCACAACATACCATCATGGCTACCATTCCACCCCTTCCTCATATTAAAACTACAGACCTTCTCATTCTTAACATGAACCTTAGAAACCTAGTTAACAAGCTCACAGACTTTCATGCAGTCATTGCACAATACTCACAAGACATTCTTATAGCAACAGAAACTTGGCTAAAAACCCATATAAGAGACCCAGACATACTCCCACAAGGTTATAGCATACACGGGTTAGACAGGATCAGGAAGAAGGGTGGTGGGGTTGCAATCTTCTACAAAGATAACTTAAGCATAGACTACCTACCCATCAAATACCCTTATAATAACAACTCTGAAGTTCTAGTAACATGGCTCAGAATCAACTCAAAGAAAAATATTACCATAATAGCCACTTACATACCTTCCAAGAATACTTCCACTGCCATTGAGGAACTCATAGCCTGGACAGCCTCCACCTACACCCATGAAAGCATTATTACAGGAGACTTCAACTTAGACCGGAACACTTGCACTGGTGATAACCCCTGTACCTTCATAAATCTACATGGTTTCTCCCAAACAATCCAGTTTCCCACACGAATAGATAAACTTAGCAAAAGGGAATCTATCTTAGACTGGTCCCTTATCAATAGTACCACCCACAACTATCTCTCTGGATGTCTTCCAAATAATTTAAGGGACCATAGACCTACCTACTTAATCCGTCATCAGCTCAACTCGCCCAGAACCATAGTTTACAAAGTCGTACAAAATATCAAAAACTTCTCCAATGAAACATTCATAGACATGCTCCGTAAATTCAACTGGACACCACTCCATCATCATCAACTTGACCAGGCCATAACATACTTCAATGACACATTTCTAGCTATTCTAAATAGCTTAGTACCAACTCGTACATGGCGTGTTAAAAATAAGAGATTGCCCTGGATATCAAAAGAAACCATTAAACTTCAAAAACTAAGGGACAAAACCTGGTATCAATACCAAAAAAAAAGACAATAAAAATCTGCTAGCATACCAGCAGCTCCACAATCAAACAAAAGACAACTCAAACTAGACAAAAAAACAAATATGAAAAAATCCCAAAAGGTTCTGGCAAGCAATTAACTCACTCCTCCACCCAGGTAAAGCTACCAACAACAATAACCAAAGTGTGAGTATTGCCTCACAAATCAACACCTACTTTATAAACACCATCCTCTCCTTAGTTACAGGGAACAATTCCTCCCCTCTGTCTCTTCCACCTAATGTGGACACTAACAACAACTTTTTTTTTACCTCAAACCTGTCCCAACTAACACTATAAGAACAATGCTGAAAAAATTGAAACCTTCTTCCTTAGCAGCTGACCAACTCCCCAATGAGTACCTCAAACTGTCAGCTGATGCCATAGCTCTGCCTATCTCCATTCTGGTAAATAGGTCTATAGCAGAACAATATGTCCCAAAATTATGGAGAATCTCCTACATTACCCCTCTGCATAAAGGAGGGACATCAACAGAATTAAATAATTGCAGACCTATAGCCATCCTTTCCCCCTGTGTCAAAATTCTGGAAAAACAAACCCACACTCAATTACTACAATACCTGTTATCTCACAACTTTATATCTCCCTCCCAACATGGTTTCAGACCAAAACATAGCACCACCACAGCCCTAATTAATTTTTCTAGCACCATCAACCAGCTGAGAAATTCAAACCAGCAAGTAGCATCAATCTTCCTAGACATGTCAAAAGCATTCAACACGGTCTTCCATCAGAAACTCCTTAGTACTCTTGCCTCACTAAACCTGTCAAAGACTTCCCTCTCCTGGTTCCTAAGCTATCTTTCTGACAGACAACAAGCAGTACAATGGAAATCTGAACTCTCACCACTTCTGCCTGTCTCGGTTGGAGTCCCCCAAGGGTCCATACTAGGACCCCTTCTTTTCACCACCTTCTCTAATGATTTAGCCTCATCCACATCACATGCTAAAGTAGTTCAGTATGCAGACGATTCAACTTTAATCTGCTCAGCAGATATCTTACCAGACCTCCAAATAGTAGCCAAAGAAGCTTTTAATAATATAGAAACATATCTAAGTAAATCACAACTAATCCTCAACCCCAAAAAGACACAGTTAATGCTATTTACCAGTAGCAAACATTCACTGACTACCTCTCCTTTCATTATTCTCTCAGCAAATAACACAGTCATCCAACCAGTTGAGCATACAAAACTTCTTGGAGTGACAATTGACAACAAACTCAGATTTGACCAACACATAGCCACCACAATTAAGAAAGTTCACATCAAACTTGGCTCACTGTACAGAAGCAAGCCATTCCTCACTGACAATACCAGACTAGCCATATCCAGAACCTTCCTCCTCTCTACACTCCTATATGCTTTCCCCCTCTTTACCAACTTAAAAAATTAGACTTAACCAAACTGGAAACTTGCTACAACAAAATAGCCAGTTTTGCAGCCAACCTTCCCCACCAAACCCACCATTGTATTGCTCTACATAAATTAAATTGGCTCGAGCTACCTAACCTTCTTCATCTCTGTCAACTTAAATTCACATACAATATCATCTTCCATCCTGACATTTGCACATCCCTCAAGGAACTTGTTGTTCTCTACTCGTGCCTATGAAGTCTAAGATCTGCAGACAGAAACGTTCTCACAGTAAACAAAGTTAACAACACTTACGGTGAAGCCCTATTTTCAAATCATATAACCAAATTATGGAACTCTCTAACCCACACCCTCCAAAACACACCTGAATCTACAATTTTTAAACAACTACTATTTGAACATCTATCAAAGAACTAGCATTGTTCCTGTGCCAAATCTGACTGACAAGATATCTCTAACTCTCTCAACACACTATCCACGCCTTATCTCATTTTCTCCCTCTCCTCAGTGTTTATTACTACTCAAAAAAAAAAAAAAATATATATATATATATATATATATATATATATATATATATATATATATAAAGGAAATGTCATTTGGTCAAAACTATTATTTAATATGTACGCACTACTAACTTTATTTTTTCTCACAGTGATCTTCGCTGAAATGCTTGTGTTTTTCTTTTTGAACCTGTATCTACTAGAAAACTGTATGGAATACTACTTTGTATAGACTAACTAGAAGATATGTATTCTGCATCTTACTGTATGTATACTGTTGTACTATCTAATTATTGTATATTGTTTGTATTTCTGTGGAGCTTTTCTCCCTGGGCCTCTGCTGAAAATGGGCTTCTGGCCCAGTCGGACTTTCCCTGTAAGCAAATGTAAATAAATAAATAAGACCTTCAGTTAACTACATTTTCAGATGACTGCAAACTGGGTGTTATTGTCAAGTCTCCCTCTGATCTACATTCATTACAGCTGGAACACACATTCCTGAACAAGTGGAGTACAGAAAAAGTGTTAAACGTAAATACAAAAAATGTAGTATTGCCACAGTTGGTAATCTCTCCCTCAATGATATTGTAGTCAGGGATCTTAGAACCTGGGCCAAGTCGTTCTCTCTCCTTTGACCACAGTATAGCAACAGCAATCACAAAATCTGTCTATTTTCACAAATAATATCTAAAGGCATATCATCCAGGTAAAATGAAATTTTCATCTCTTTGTATGCAAGCCTAATTAGACCAATTATTGAATACATTATTCCCTTCAAGATACACCTTTCAAGACATATAAACCAAAGAGGTTGTAGACCTAAAGTTCCTGGCCTTCCAGGAAAGGTATAAAGTGCCATCCCTTTATCCAGCTTCTTATAGGCTCTTCCATGGTGACCTATACCTTGTATTAGGTACCACTTGGGACTTCTCCACCACTATCTCCTGTCATTTCAAAAGTCAAATAGCTCCACTAATACCGGAACTGGGGACTTAAATCTCCCCCAATGTCTACCCTATCTCTGTAACAAGTAAAACAAAGTGACACTTTAAGGTCATTCAAATGAATTACCTTGGATGACTGGATGGGTACCTATTGATTTACTCAGGGATTGACCTTCTTTGCCTCCCCTGATAAGATTGGAGGCTACAGCATGAGTGTGGGTACTGGCAAGGCATAAACAGTCTTGTGATTCAACTGCCTTATATTTCCTATAATCCTATGATATTATTATTCCAATTTTCATTTCCTTACTAAGAGGAAGTGTACCTCAGCTGCATGCTGATGACTTTTGTATGTGATCATGAGACTGTCTCTTACTGAACCATGTGTGGCCATGATTAAGCCATTTTCCAGACAGAAGGCAACCATGTGGACCCAAGCAATCTTCATTTCCTGTTCTGTTAGACCTGACATGAGCATTAAGGTCCCACATTATCAAGACCAACTCATTTTCTGAGGCGGTCCTGTAAATGCTGCCTGAATGCCCTCTTTTCCTAACCATCACTGCTCTGCTGTGGAGCATAGCATGATGTTACAGGGACTGCTCTACCAATGAAGTGAAATCTGACTGGTGTAAGATTGTCACAGATTCTGACTACATCCCTCGCTGCCTTAAAATGACTCTGTCACACAACAATTCCCATATCATTCTTAGTCTGTCTTTCCCTAACTAGAAGACTCTGGATCCCAGACAAATAAATGTTGCTGCTCTGTCCTTCTCTTGGATACATAGACTATCCAGTCTCCTCTTTATTATCATCTCATCCACTTCCAAGCTGCATCCCATCAGTGAACTTACATTTGATGTAGAAATCCTTATTCATTCTTAGTGCAGTTCATACATGTATTCAATTCATTAGTCATAAGTCATTAGTCAGACCTACAAAGATTATAATATGGCAATAAGGAGAACTGTTGCTCTGAGATCTCCCACTCAGGGTTCTCCATTGTTGGTGGGGATTTCCTACAATGTAGTAGGGTGTTTTATTCAATTTATGAACGATTTGTTTTTTTATTAGACAGTGATATTGTTACCAGGCTCTGCAACACATCAGCGAGGAAGGGATGCAAGACTGGTGCTGTCACACCATTTGTAGATATATGTTAATAGTCCTATAAGTTACTGCACTGACACTAGGCCATACACATTTAGTGTCCTATATGTGAAATACACATAATCCTGGGGCGTGTCATTTCCATGTGTACTCCATACACAGAACACTGTGAACACATAGTGGGGTAAGACAGTATACAAAGTCTTACCCCTTCATGTATCTATCTCTATGAATCACATAGGGGTTTAGCACACAGTTCTATTACATTCCATCCCTGCCTCATATAGGGCAATGTTTACGACTATCATGCAGCTGCTTTTCTTAGAATCCATGAACCTTTGGAGGTAGCATATCTACAGATCAGGGGTGTGAGAACTGTTTCCCCACACAGGGTAGTGCAGGAGATGGCTATATAATTGCATTAGACTGTTTTGTGAGGTTTTGCAGTGAAATGTGTTAGAAGTAATTATTTTGTTTGACTTAGATGTTTCAGTTAAATACATTATGTCTCAACTAAGGAAAAAAAATTGTATTTCCTTATGAATTAATTCATTGCACTAATAATTTTAGTCTAAGATTTAACCTTTGTCCATCAAGACTTACTAGTGTTTTCAAAAAAATTAAATATATTTGTCAGGTGTGTGGCATAAAAGGATAAAGCCATGACAAGAACCCAGCTACTCCAGGTTCAACAAATAGCCAAGGCACCAGATGAGCTGACCAAGGAGTCAAAAGAATGAGGCAGACCCCTGTTGTCCTTCTCTGGGGGAACGATCAAGAGAAGTATGCCTGGTGCTGAATCTGTGCTGGAGAAAATAAATCACATGATGCATTTTGCCTTCAAGGAGGCAGAGCTTTTGAGGGATGCCAGTTGTGGAAGTGGGAAACAATTCCCTTGCAAATGCCCATTGCACACCAACTCTTGGGTAATATTGGGCATATGCTGGGGCACAGATAGGGCAATAAAGAAAAAAATGATTCACCAAGATGGTTTCTGGTATTACTCATACTGCTCAACTTTTAGCCCCAGGAGGAATGAAGAAGCTGCAAGGCTGTCAGCCATTGCAGAAATAAATGGGCCAACACATAGAATGGTGAGGGACACTTGATGATCATCCCAGGATGGGTTCTAAAAAATAAATAAAAAGCACATCTATTTATGGATTCATAATTTACATACACAGTTCATACAAAGGTGTATATAGTGTTATCACTAAGTGTATGAGGTACTAAAAGTACACTATTAGGATATTTAAAGGCTCATGTAATGATTCCTTGTTGTATATACATGGTGAGAGGTATAACGGTGACTGTCAAATGCATATTTGTGAGCAGTCCATTCCAGAGTACAGCATACCTGGAAAAAACTGCATGACTGACAAAGCCCAAATCTACAATCAAGCACCTTTTTTTCCTAGGGTTCTTATTTTCCTATTTGACACATACAAATATAGTTGCTGGCAAGAAATGATAGCACTCGAAAAATAACTCACAACACTGATACAGTTTGTTTGTTTTTAGAAGTAAACACTGTGACATAGGTATCTAGCAGCTGGCAGGTAGACTACACAAAAGAAACTGACTGAGGCAGAAATAATGGGTAGTATTCATAGGTGCTACACAAGTGAGCAGTGGACATGTGTACTGGTTGCACGCATACACATAATCCTGGGGCAAGTATAGCAAGTGTAGGTGAGATGTAATTTAGAGATGTAATCTCTGTACAATGACAGTTAAGTTGTAAAAAACTTCTTAGGTGAATGAGTACATAATGAGGGTCTATATTAGATCAGTGAATGCTTAAACAAGCGAATGCTGATTGATCAACCTTATTTAAGCGAATGTTCAAAATATCAAAGTAACAGAAACCCAAATTTTTTCCTAGGGAAAGAATTTGGTTGTCCGTTTCTGTTGCTTCGGTATTTTCAGTGCTGTGGTGGAAAGTTATGGGTCGGATTCAGGTAAATGTGTGATTGTGTGGATGTGAGTGTTAGGGTGGGTTAGGTGAGTTAGGGTTAGGGCGCGGGTTAGGTATGTGTGCGATTGTGTGGACGTGAGGGTTAGGGCAGGTTTAGGTGAGTTAGGGTTAGGGAGCGGGTGAGGTGAGTGTGCGATAGTGATGGACCTTAGGGTTAGGGTTTGGGTTAAGGTAAGTGGATAGTTAGTGGTGTGTGCATAGTTTGGTGTAGGGTTAGGTGTCAGATTTTAGGTGTATGTGTACGGATTTCTGTTTGGTGTGCTTGTGTTGTGTGTATGTTGGATCAGCGATTTTTTTCCCTAGGAAAAAAATTGCTGATCTGACAGTTCGAGACTGTAAGCTTTCACTTACATAAGGTCGATCAATCAGCGTTAGCTTTTTTATGCATTCGCTGATCTAATATAGACCCACATAATGAGATGTAAATTACAAATGTGTATTAAAGATGCAATTAAACTATGTTAATTAGATATATTCCTGCCTTTGTAATTAAGTCATAATTTGCAACGCAAGTACAAGTTACGTACTTGCCTTATAAAAAGCAAATCCGCACCTTTTCCAGTAATTTTGCAACCAGCAGAAATATTCAGGTTTGCTACTAATGCTGCTATATCCCACATTGAGCTGCTTGCTTCTGTTGTACCATAAGTCAGGGTGACAAGCGGCACTCAGTGGCCTCGAAGGAGGAGATACAGGCAAAAGATTACCTATTTCAAACTTCAGAAGCAAGAGATATTTCACAAGTTGAGAGTCCACAGGAAGATTATAAGGGCTTTGATGGACTTGTATGGGCCACAAATTGGAAGTGGTGGTATGAGTGGCCATCCTAATCCTGTGGATGCCAAGGTATGTTTAGACCTCACTATACTTGCCATGAGGACCTTTCAGAGACAGACTAAGGACATGCCGGGTATCGCACAGGTTTCTGCCTCGAGAGAACTGCAGCAGTTCCTCATTATCATTTTGGCGCTTGTACAGAAGCACTTCTCTTTCCCAGTGCTGCCATAGGAGTGAGCCAGTACCATGCATGCCTTCAATGGAACAGCAACTTTTACTAAGGTGCTTGGTAAGATAGATTCCACCAATGTAGCTA
Source organism: Protopterus annectens (assembly GCF_019279795.1). Taxonomy (NCBI): domain Eukaryota; kingdom Metazoa; phylum Chordata; order Ceratodontiformes; family Protopteridae; genus Protopterus; species Protopterus annectens. The sequence continues at coordinate 223,250,622 of NC_056726.1, forward strand.
ACAGGGCCTTACATGGACAACAGGGGGAAGAAGTACAGCAAAAGGAAGGGTTACCACTCCATCAACGGGTGGTTAGTGTGAAATTCACATGGCTGTATCACCAACATATCAGCCCAGCATCCTGGCAGTACCAATGATTCCCAGATATGGAAGACAAGTGCACTTTACCACCATTTCCTGCATGGTAGGATTCCACACAGACACCTAGTAGATAAAAGTAACCACTCCATCTTTATATGTCCCCCTCACTGTTATGGTTTCCAGGTGGCAAAGACTTTAACAATGCCCTGTATTAGACATAGGCAGTCAGTGAGCAAGTGTATGGCCTTCTGGAAGCCTGTTTCTGCTGCCTAGATGAGTTGGGGGAGGGGACATCAGTATAACATTGTTACTGCATGCAGAAGGCTTTCTGCTTGTTATATTCTGTATAACATGGTTATGTCTCAGTCTGATGCACAGCTCCTCGCATTCCTCTCAGTTGTCCAGAATTTCACAAAATGTCCAAATTTGTTGCCTCATATTATTGATCTGTCCCTCATAAAATCTGCAGTTTCTAGCAAATCACTAATGATTGCAGTCACTAAACAATGACAGATTGCGTTTCACACTTCATATCTTTTAGAAAATGCTTGCTAATACAAACCCTGTTATTCTAGTAAGATTCTAAGCTTATATGACCAATTTTTTAAATCTGTCCCTTCTTCTGGGCATCCGTTACATCATTATGTTTTGTTCTCAGTTCTTGTGCTAACAGGTTGAGAGGTACATTAGTGACTGATGGTGATATTGCAGCTCCCCATACCATCTGTTCTAGCAGTGATGATAATGACCGTGACTAAGGGAAGGCTTAGAAAGTGACCAAGGATTGCATTGCATACAAATAGTTGTCTTTTTCTGATGATATATGCCAAAATAATGAATTGTTGTGGAAATGAAGTTAATTTCAGTTAATAATGCAAATCTCATTACCATTGCTGTCATGACTTTTTTTTTTCTTCTTGACAGATGTCATCATCCTTTTTGTTTTTTCAAACATGGAGGTAAGTGTAAATGTTATCACTCCTCACCTGGGTGGCTTGTTAATTAGTATATCTCCTTCTTCCACTTTTTGGGTTGTTGCTGGTTGAGATACGTATTACAGTCTGTAAAGTTGTGCTTGTGTATCCAGTTTGAACTATTTCATGCACAATGTCCCCTAAATGATAGCGTAGCGGATTACCCCACAGACCTTAAGGAAATGCTTGTATATGAGGTTGATACTGAGTTGCTATGATGACATCTTCTTGGTGCAGGGAAAGTTGTGCTACAGAGGCTAGGCCTTGACTCAAAAGTCCTACCAAGTGATGTGGAAGTCCAATGATACCCAACTGCCTTATTCTTGGGTAAGTCCTCTTCTATGCCTGCAGCACTTTGTTGGGACAGGTGGGTATGACTATGGCTGAGCTAAGTGTGCAGTATTAACAATTAGCAATCGACTACTTATAGCATGTGAATGCTATTTTAGAAGCAATTGATTGTTTATAATATGTGAATATTATGCTGGTAATGCTGACCACTTATGAAAGCCAGAGTCATACCTACCTGAATGCATGCAGAAATGGGCAAACTGCGATGTTGCATTAACAGCAGCAGCATTCTTGAACAATAAATAGTTCACCATTTCCCTGAGCCTCCACCTACAAAGAACATTATGGTCTTATTAGTATTTATGTCAGAAGTTGTGATGTGTGTCTAAGTAATCTACTTAATTTTAACGGAAGGCCTTTATTTTATTTATTTATTTATTTATTGCATTTGATTACCGGGGTAGTCCACTGGGCCAGAAGAACCCATTTTCAGTGGAGGCCCAGGGAGAAAAGCTCCACGTTTAACACATATAGACAAGAAATATGTTACAATGATGCAGGATATATAATACAACAGCAGCAAATACAACAACATTATGATTACATACGCTAGATTATTAACAGAGGTAAAATTGGAGATGAACACTATGATTATTTACAATAGATTGGTAACAGAAGGTGGGATGGAGACAAACAGTGAGGAAAATAGCATATAGTCATGGATTGAAACTATGAAATAACGGTAAATTAAATACTGAGAAAGATAAATAACAGAGAAGGAAGAAAAACAGTGTGGTAATGTAGGTGTACTGCAGGCTCAGGGTGAAGGGAAAAAATGAGTGGGGGTGGTTGGGATAAAGGGAGATTCGAGTGGTTATAGAGAGAAGAGGAGAAAGATAGTGAGAAGGTCAAGTTATGTGGTTCTTAGTAGAGGTGCAAGTGCATAACCACTGTGAGGACAGGTGAAGTTTAAGGGATTTTTTAAAGTTAGAGGCATTAGACATGGCTCTGAGTAGTGGGGGGAGGTCATTCCATAGTTTAGAAACAGTGACAGAGTAGAGCATTTGGCCGGCACAGAGCTTAAGTTTATTGATATTTAACAGCATTTTGTTCTCTGACCTGGGGTGACGATTGGGATGGTAGATGGTCATTATACCAGTGAGAGACGGGCAGGCAGCTGGGAAGTAAATAAGTTTATGGGAAATAGTAAGTTGTAGGTATATTAGGTGATGAGGGAGTTCAAGCCAGTCTAGTTGCTGCAGTGTGGTGCAGTGGTGGGTGGAGAATATGGCATTTATAGCAACTTCGGCAATTTTATTGTAACATGAGTTGAGTTTGTTTTTAGAGAGGAATGGATGTTAGTGAGGATGGGGACACCATATAAAAGAGGTGGAAGCAGAAATGATGAGGCAAGAGCCTTTCTTGCAGTGGAATTAAGAAAGTAGTTTTGCCTATAGATGCCTCCTAGTTTTTGATTTTTTTTCTAATACTATTGTGGATACGAAGGTCAAGGTTGTCATCAATGATGACAACTAGCGGTTTTGTATGGGAAAAGGCTTCTTTTTTAAGGTTATAAATAAAATCTCAGTTTCAGCACTATATTAATCAAAGCACCAAGCCATGCAGGTGGATATGTACAAGGATATATTGAAATAAAAGAAGCACACCTTAATGTTCAGCATGAACTCTTTGCTGTAAGGTGTATTATAGAGGCAGAATAAACATGCAAACCACATTCTTTTTAGAAGGAATGAATAGAAACAAAACATTTGCCTAACATAAATATAATGCAGTTAGTATGTCTGGTCATAATGAATGCATACAATGCCCAGCAAAATAATAAATAACATATGCAGTTCATTTTCTTTGCTGGTTGAGTAGAAGTGATGGAAGAAAAATCACACAACTGCTTTCACAGTTATATTTACACTATCAGTAAAGGTACAAGGTTAATTGTTTGAATATCACAGTCAGATAATGTAAGACAAATGCTGGGGAGGGAACAACTTGCTCAGACATGGAATTCTTACTGCATCCATCAGCACACCACCACCAGTTATAGGCAAATGCAAAAAAAAGTTATTTCCATACAGGTGACACTGTTAGCTTTACATACAAATTCAAGGACTTTTAATAACTCCATTTTCTCCTTCTTCTTCTTCTCCTTGCAGCATGGAGTAAAATAGAATTGAACCTCTCCCTCTTTCAATGGAGGTATATGAGGTTGTTTCCCTAACCCCATAAGTAATGCTTCTCCCAAACAAAATAAAAATTTATAAAAGTAATGACAGAATGCAAAATATATTATACATTAACATGACATTGATAAGTATGGCACTGCAACATTTAAAATAATAAAATCATGCACTGCAATGGTAAAATGCTATATGATGATACATGTACCATACTATGTAAATTAATATATTGGATCATCATTTTTTATCACTGAATTATTCATTAATAATACTGATCTCATTTACTATTGCATTTCATTACTCATGACTGTTTTTTTTTTTTTGTTTTGTTTCTTGTCTCCTGTTACAGGTCCAACTGAGCCTGAGGAACTTCAACACCAAATAACACGGGTATGGGAGAGGTCATCACTACCTGCAGGTCAGGGTCATCTTTCACAGGATGTGAGCAGTGCCCTGCAAGGGCAGCCATTAATGGAACAGCTTATAAAACCAAAATATTAAGCTTCAGGGCCTGGTGGAAGCTGCAGTGGAAAGGGTTATGGAGATGCAGTGGGACCCCTATCACAGCTTCCTTCAGCGAGTGGGAGTGCAATACTTGCCGACTCAGTCAGCTGCAATCACTGCGCCACCACAGGCTTTGGCCATCACATACTCAGGGCCTCTCTGCCCATAGCCCTCTTGGCAGACATTCTTGTGTGACTCTGTAGACCAAGGTGAGAGTGGCAGCAGTTTCATGTCGCCCCCATCTGCCATCATCCCCATGTCCACCATCTGTTTATCTATCTACCCTTCAGTTTGTGAACACAGCATACTGCACAGGTACCCCCCGCCCACATTTAATCTTGCTGTGTTTACATGGTTTAGTAAGTACCATTATCGCTTCTCTAACCCTTACTCCTTCCCTTCCTACCATTCTTCATCCCCCATCTTTACGTATAAATGTATCATTGAAATTAGGGGTGTATCGCCACTAAAAAATATCTAAACTCTCACCACCTCCTGCACAACCCTTTTATGCTACAAAACTGTGTTTTCTCTCCCCACTTTTTCTTACTTTCACATCCTCCATCTTTCTGTACGTATAAAGCCATAAACTGGTGTTTATTAAAGGACACCTGCAGAGAAAGCCTGCAGGCAAATTAGCTATAAGCTATTAGCCAGTGACACTGAACTTGAGTAAGTGCAGTTTTTCACTCTAAAGTCTTGCAATATAATACTGGAGATAATTCTACAAGACAGAGCAAGACAGTTTTTATTTCTTGATTTGATTTTAATTTAATTTTAACAAACTGTATCTATTTTAGCTAAGGTCTTTAAGCCTATGTTAGTTATTTTAATACATGCTGAACTGCATTTTTGCTAGTTTAAGTGGTCTAATATAGCAATAACTCATGCCTGGGTGTGGGTAATGCTGGATTTACCCACGGTTGGTGTGGTTTGGTCACGAGGGCAAAGCCCGAGTGGCCAAACAAAGACAACCATGGATAAATCCAGCAATACCCACACCCAGAAGTGGGTTATTGCTATTATACGACATTATTTAAGAAAAAAATAATTACTTTTCTTAAAAAATGGCATTGTATAATGCCTTCTTGCTGCCCTTCTGCAGCTGTCTGGTATTCTGCGGCAGTTCTGATGTACAGCACATGCATATGCTTACGCAATACATCAGAGCTGTGGGCAAAAGCAACGGAGAAAGCAAGATCTCATTGCTTTTTACAAACTCTCGCTATGTTAAAGGAGTTTAACATAGCGAGACAGCTTTAAAAAAAGCAACGGAGAATCTCCTTTGCTTTTTTTAAAGCTGTCTCACTATGTTAAACCCATTTAACATAGCGAGACACCTTTAAAAAAAGCAATGGAGATAGAAAGATCTCTGTTACTTTTTTTAAAGCTGTCTTGCTATGTTAAACTCGTTTAACATAGCGAGACAGTGTGTAAAAAACAACGGAGATCTTGCATTCTCCGTTGCTTTAAAAAAAGAGTTATACTAATGGAAAAAATCCTGGCGACAGGACCTTTTTCCATTAGTATAACTCTGATTTACAACGTGCACGCTGACCAATCAGCATGCACATTTTAGAATATTAATGGGGGGTTGTTGTATAATTGTTGTTATTATTAAGATCTGGTTTTATTCTTGTGTACTGTGTATATGTCAGGCTAGTTAAGGACTTGTTGCATTGCAGCAGTTTCAGGCCAATCAGCTAAGAGCTCAGAGCTAACTGTCTAATTGTTTTTTCCTCCCACACATCCTATTGTAGTTGTGTTCTTAAACCCAGGGTATCTGTTGTTTCCAGTTCCTTATGTTTTGACAGCATAATTCCCTCCCTCTCCCTGTTCATTGGCTGTTGACTATAAGTGCATAAGGATTATTTTGCAAAGTCTCTCCCCTTAAATTACTCACCAGGCTAAAATACCTTTGAAAAAATTGCATAATACCCAGTGTACTGATACTGCTCACACTGATTTTAGTGTTACATTAGTGAATTTTTTACTGTAATTGGTTTACTGGTTCTTGCTGGTGGCAGAAGAAGGTTTCCAGGGTAATTGTTTTGCATTGAAATTTAAATACTCAATAGAACGTCCACCCAAACATTATTCTAAAACCAAACTCCAAGCAGTTATAGTTACCCCTGCCCCCAGAGTCATTCCTGTTGGTATCATGAACCAGCACTTTTCGACAAATTCTATAGCCAGACTGATTGAGACGGGTATCTTGAAATAGTGTAAGAATTATCTTATGATGTCTGACAATCATCTATTACTGAAACAGCATAACACAGTGTGTGAGAGATGTACATATATAATATACTTGGAGGCAATATTCTCACGCGCAGAAAACTCAGACACCAAAACCGTTAGCAGTACACCACACACCACACCTCTTCAAGGCCATAACCCGTCATATGCTAAGATTCTAAAGACTACCTTGCCTAAACCTTAAAGACCTCCAAAACACAACACAGGCTCAAAGCAGACTCAGCATATTAAGCCTACTTCCTCACACAGCCCAAGGAGTCCCAAAGTCACAGATGCTAAGTCCATACAGCAGGCATCGACCCAACCAAACATTCTTGTTATAGGCGACTCCACTGTGAGACATACAGATGTGCCTCTTAGCAGGCTGAGCAAGGAAAGAGGATGGTTAGTTGTTTGTCCAGTACCAGAATCTATCAGCTCATGCATGCAGTCAAGTCCTTAAACAAGTACCTGTATGACTGTCAGAGTTCATGCCAGTGTCAATGACTTGAGGTGTATCTCCCTGGATTACATGAAGAGAGACATGATGGAGCTCTCAGACTATGTGTCCAAGGCAGGTATGATCCTAGCACTGAGCAGCATTCTACCTTCTCCAAGGATGATGCTGCAATATGAGCAAAACATAATTGACTTCAAGTATTGGCTTAGTTTTTTGGTATCATCCAAAGAGGGTCCAATACTTGTCAGCCTGGGAGGACATAATCAGCAGGCAACCAGGGATGGCCTGCATCTGTCCCCTCTAGGGTTTTGATTACCGGCACAGATATTGTCTACACCATAGTGCCTTTTTTAGGCAACGCCAAACTGATAAACCTACCAACATAACAAAACAAGCAAAGGAAAATATGAATGTGTTAGTGATTAATGCTAGGAGACTAAACAAGAAGCTTTACTTTCTCCCAGCCTTTCCCACCCTGGAAGACACTGACATCTGTGTAGTAACTGAAACATGGTTTAAAGTAACGGAGAGCACTCTGGCTGTGCAGGGCTAAAATGTCTTCCATGTGTTTAGAACAGCTACTGTACAGGAGGAGAAAAAAAGGATGAGGTATATCAGGCTACATTCAGAAGAGACTCAGATCAAGGCTGGTTAAGCATCATGATGCACTAGAGCTTCTTCATGAACAAATAACCACCAGAAAGGTCCTATGCCATATATTAGCTAGCTATAATGTTAAACCTAATACCATTGTTCTAGGTGATCTAAACTATCCAACTACAGACTGAGAAACCTATATCACCAATAGTGCACTAGCACAAAGATTGCTGGATTTTGTCAATACAAATGCCCCAGAACAATTAGTTAGAGTTCCCACTATGGGGAATAACATCTTGGTTGGATCTTGTCCTTACTAATATGGGAGCATCTTTCACCATCCCTTGTGTATCTTCATCACTAGTTAGGTCTGACTATAAAGCAGTCTGAAACCATAAATCGCTGCCACCCTAGGCATCTTTAGAAATTTCTTTAAGACAAACTACCTACTCCTGGGTAGGCAAGCTTCAAATCTCCACTAAACCCAGTTAACTCCACTGACTATGCAGAAATGTACACCACCACAGCATACCAACATGTAGCAGCTGCAAAGATGCAGCTGTAACCTGTAGGAATAAGTGCAGGGCAAACCCCAGAAACAATCCCACATGGTGGAACCATAACACCAATAAGCTTTACAATAAAAGGATAAAAATTTTAACCAAAAATAAGAAGAGTAATTTCCAGAATGTTAGAGCCCTTGTCACTGAGATAAACAAACAATTCCAGAGATTAATAATAATATACACTAAAGCCAAATTTGAGATTAAAATGGATACCCATCCCAAAGGCAGTCACTCACAAGTCATTTCCTAGTTATAACACAAAATAAAAATGAGACAAACCAGCCAAAACACCTTGCCGACTGTTACACCAACAGTATAAAATCAATATGTATTAAATAAAGTATAATGAGTGTTGGTGTTAGCTCTTATGAACCTGTTGGTTCTAATTTAAAAAACATTCAACAACAATATTACACAACGAGAATGGCTTCCCGTTGGAAACAAAGTTACCTTTGTATAGGTTCGCACAGTCCTTTCACAATATGTCCGAACAGCTGAAAATAGCCTCAAATTTCCGCTATTTACCCGTTGCCAAAAAAGTGTATAGCAACCAAGCAAATGTGAAGCAAACTGTCCTTTTAGAATGAGTCTACCTCCCGATGTAAACACACCCGTAACAAATGAGGATACAGCAATATTTCACAACGAGAATGGCTTCCCGTTAGAAACAAAGTTGCCTTTGTATAGGTTCACACAATCCTTTCGCGATCTGTCCAAACAGCTGAAAATGGCCACAAATTTCCACTGTTCACCCGTTGCCAAAAAATGTATAGCAACCAAGCAAATGTGAAGCAAAATGTCCTTTTAGAATGAGTCTACCTCCTGTTGTAAACACACCCGTAGCAAAATAAAAAATGCAGCAACCAAACCAAAGATAAACAAACTGTTCGTTTTGAAAAACTGCCTCACGTTGCAATTCCACGCTGTTTTGCCAACAGCTAAAATCTATAAGTAACCCTTCTGTTGTTCCGTTGCATGAACCGTGCTTCGAAGGGCTTTAGAGGCAGATATTAGCGGTGGACTAAATATCTCATGTAAACCAAGGTCTGCTCAGACCAAAAATGAACCGCCAAGCCTTCAAGATGATAAACATACCAAAATGCTGTAACAAATAAGAGTTCAGGTCTATTCAGACCAAACAGCAAACAATGGCAAACTCTTCAAAACACATTCGTATTTACGACAAAAAGCAGGAAAACTTCAAAAAATCTTTAAAACGAAGTAGATTTATTGGATCCTTCAAACTAACAATGGTAAGCGCTTTGCAACAAGTGCTTTCAAACCAACAATTAATCCATTATAAAACACACCTTTTATATTCAATTGTTAAATTTTGGCGGTCAAAAACATATCCATTTAAAGGGGCATATAAACCCACGGCATATATCTATGCTTAATATAAATATAAATATATTGTTTAAAAATCTATTTCTTTTATTAAACTTTAATAAACATATGGTTACAATGGATGAAATTAATAGAAACTAATATAAAAATTAAACATATATATAAAAAAATATATATATAGATATCAAATATATATACATATTCCCTAATACATGTAAAAAATCAAAATCTAATTTATGAATTTAACAATGGTTTCATTGCAGTCATATTTCTTTATGAATATGGCGCATACATTAAAAATAACAAAAATTATATATATATAAAAATATATATATATTAAAAACAAAAAAGAAAATAAAATAAATTACCTAACATAATACTATTCATACCATATAATATACAATATAAAACATGATATAGTATGATTACAAGAATATGCATTAAGTTTATAAATTTATATTATACATATAAATAAAAACCAAATGAAACATTCATGCAATAAACAGAAAAATATATATATATAAAATGAATTAATGATATATAAAAATAAACATAACATTTGAACTGGTTCACTAATAATGTTATGTAAATATTAAAGAATTTACTAATAAAAGTATCAAAAAATGTTCATAGTTATTGAACTTATTTGTAAATATCTAATTACATATCATTTGGGCCTATGTCTTCTGCTTTTTAACATGGGTTTCAAAGGAACCCTGTCATTAAGTCCGGGGAAACAGTGCGCTCTGGTTTTTATTATCCATTGGGCTTCTACTGTTTCAGTAATGTTTTTAACATCACCACCTCTTATATTAGGTTGTAAAACTTGCAACACTGAAAAAGAGAAAGTGTGTGTGGTGTCTGTATTAAGAATGTGTTTAGATAAGGCATTTACTTGTGATTTTATTCTGATCTGATAAATATGTTCCCTGATGCGTTCCTTTAACATTCTATCCGTTTTCCCTATGTAAAAGGAATTGCAGGAGGAACACCTAGCTAAGTAAATCAAATGTTGGGTCCTGCAGTTGGCATAAACATTCAAATAAAATATTTCACTTGTAACTGGATGGACAAAAATACATGAATCAGATATATAGCAACAGTAATTACTTTCTTTGATTGCATGGGCATCCAAAGTATAGTGGAGTGTATATCTGATGAAATTTTGGTCATAAATAGAAGCTGGTTTGTTATAACCATCCTCTGAAAAGAAAGGAACTGCATTACTATGTCTCAGTTCCTTGACTCTGCACAAAACATCATTAATTTCACCATTTTTATATTTCCTATTTTTGAATCTAGTTGCTAGTCCTTCTATTTCTCTCTCAAACTTATCTGTGCTAGAGTTTAATCTTGAGACCCTCATGCCCTGTCCTTTTAATTCAGGAACATCTTAAAAGGACAGGGCATGAGGGTCTCAAGATTAAACTCTAGCACAGATAAGTTTGAGAGAGAAATAGAAGGACTAGCAACTAGATTCAAAAATAGGAAATATAAAAATGGTGAAATTAATGATGTTTTGTGCAGAGTCAAGGAATTGAGACATAGTAATGCAGTTCCTTTCTTTTCAGAGGATGGTTATAATGAATACACACATAATAACAAACCAGCTTCTATTTATGACCAAAATTTCATCAGATATACACTCCACTATACTTTGGATGCCCATGCAATCAAAGAAAGTGTTACAAAACACTGGAGTATTCTTCAGTTAGACCCAGAGATTTCAAGATTTATAAATGATCATCCAAATTTTGCCTATAAAAATAAGCAAAATTTACATAAGTTATTATGCTGTGATGATCACATCCAGCAGAGTGGTTCAGATTTAGTTGGTACCATCCCATGCAATGGTTGTAATTACTGTTGCTATATATCTGATTCATGTATTTTTGTCCATCCAGTTACAAGTGAAATATTTTATTTGAATGTTTATGCCAACTGCAGGACCCAACATTTGATTTACTTAGCTAGGTGTTCCTCCTGCAATTCCTTTTACATAGGGAAAACGGATAGAATGTTAAAGGAACGCATCAGGGAACATATTTATCAGATCAGAATAAAATCACAAGTAAATGCCTTATCTAAACACATTCTTAATACAGACACCACACACAATTTCTCTTTTTCAGTGTTGCAAGTTTTACAACCTAATATAAGAGGTGGTGATGTTAAAAACATTACTGAAACAGTAGAAGCCCAATGGATAATAAAAACCAGAGCGCACTGTTTCCCCGGACTTAATGACAGGGTTCCTTTGAAACCCATGTTAAAAAGCAGAAGACATAGGCCCAAATGATATGTAATTAGATATTTACAAATAAGTTCAATAACTATGAACATTTTTTGATACTTTTATTAGTAAATTCTTTAATATTTACATAACATCATTAGGGAACCAGTTCAATTGTTATGTCTATTTTTTATATATTATTAATTTATTTTATTCATGTACATATTTTTTAGTTTATTGGATGAATGTTTTATTTGATCATTCATTTATATGTATAATATAAATTTATAAACTTAATGCATATTCTTGTAATCATACTATATCATGTTTTATATTGTATATTATATGGTATGAATAGTATTATGTTAGGTAATTTATTTTATTTTCTTTTTTGTTTTTAATATATATATATTTTTATATATATATAATTTTTGTTATTTTTAATGTATGTGCCATATTCATAAAGAAATATGACTGCAATGAAACCATTGTTAAATTCATAAATTAGATTTTGATTTTTTACATGTATTAGGGAATATGTATATATATTTGATATCTATATATATATTTTTTTATATATATGTTTAATTTTTATATTAGTTTCTATTAATTTCATCCATTGTAACCATATGTTTATTAAAGTTTAATAAAAGAAATAGATTTTTAAACAATATATTTATATTTATATTAAGCATAGATATATGCCGTGGGTTTATATGCCCCTTTAAATGGATATGTTTTTGACCGCCAAAATTTAACAATTGAATATAAAAGGTGTGTTTTATAATGGATTAATTGTTGGTTTGAAAAAGCACTTGTTGCGAAAGCGCTTACCATTGTTAGTTTGAAGGATCCAATAAATCTACTTCGTTTTAAAGATTTTTTGAAGTTTTCCTGCTTTTTGTCGTAAATACGAATGTGTTTTGAAGAGTTTGCCATTGTTTGCTGTTTGGTCTGAATAGACCTGAACTCTTATTTGTTACAGCATTTTGGTATGTTTATCATCTTGAAGGCTTGGCGGTTCATTTTTGGTCTGAGCAGACCTTGGTTTACATGAGATATTTAGTCCACCGCTAATATCTGCCTCTAAAGCCCTTCGAAGCACGGTTCGTGCAACGGAACAACAGAAGGGTTACTTATAGATTTTAGCTGTTGGCAAAACAGCGTGGAATTGCAACGCGAGGCAGTTTTTCAAAACGAACAGTTTGTTTATCTTTGGTTTGGTTGCTGCATTTTTTATTTTGCTACGGGTGTGTTTACAACAGGAGGTAGACTCATTCTAAAAGGACATTTTGCTTCACATTTGCTTGGTTGCTATACATTTTTTGGCAACGGGTGAACAGTGGAAATTTGTGGCCATTTTCAGCTGTTTGGACAGATCGTGAAAGGATTGTGTGAACCTATACAAAGGCAACTTTGTTTCTAACGGGAAGCCATTCTCGTTGTGAAATATTGCTGTATCCTCATTTGTTACGGGTGTGTTTACATCGGGAGGTAGACTCATTCTAAAAGGACAGTTTGCTTCACATTTGCTTGGTTACTATACACTTTTTTGGCAACGGGTAAATAGCGGAAATTTGAGGCTATTTTCAGCTGTTCGGACAGATTGTGAAAGGACTGTGCGAACCTATACAAAGGTAACTTTGTTTCCAACGGGAAGCCATTCTCGTTGTGTAATATTGTTGTTGAATGTTTTTTAAATTAGAACCAACAGGTTCATAAGAGCTAACACCAACACTCATTATACTTTATTTAATACATTTCCTAGTTATGTTCATATTTCCAAAAGCACAATGCAGCAATGCACTGAGCTGATTGTCAATTATGTTACCTATGCTAAGGCTAAAGATATAGCTAACGTACTGGGCTATAAATTTGGCTCTAACTTTACCCCTCTCTCAGCTCTGTCAGTCCCTCAAAGTATACCTGAAACTGGCTCACCTCCAGGTATCACACAGGACCAAGTCCTAAAAGTGTAATCAAAAGGAAAAAATACTGCATAAATGGGTCCTGACAATATCTCTGAATGCGTCTTAAATGGCATGAAGCATGATTTAGCCACACCCTAATCACACTGTTCAATCTCAGCCTCCATACAGGTTTTGTAACAAACACATGGAGACCAGCTACACTCACTGCACTGCATAAGGAATGACATTCCACAGACCCATAATTCTGACCATGATTATCGTGGAATTATTCGGTCAGGGCATACGGAACCTTCAAATACTAAACCCGTCTCAGTTTCCATTCATCAAGGGCAGGTCATGCTTACTCAACTTGGTGGGTTTTTGAAAAGGTCACCAAAGCAATGGATGAAGGCAAAACAGTACACACAGCATACCTCAACTTGGCCAAAACTTCTGGCACAATTCCCCACTCTGACATTGTAGAAAAGCTAAGTAAACTGGGAATAAACCACTATGTCACCCACTGGATTACCAATTGCCTCACATAATGCAGATAATCAAAATAGGGGAAGTTACCTCCACCAAGATACAAGTCACCAGTGGAGTCCCCAGGGTTCTGTGCTGGGACCTCTCCTATTTAGCATTTACTTATCTAAAGTAAAAGCCAATACCAAAGGGCTCTGGCTGAATAAGTTTGTAGATGACTGTAAGTTAGGAGCAGTCACTGAATCCCCAAATGCCTTAGCCATCCTGCAGTAATGTTTATCCCAAATAAATAACTGGTGCCAACATCATGGACTGAAATTAAATGACAATCCTATCCATTGAGAAGTCTTCTATCCCTGGGAACTACCACATTGACAATATGCTCTAAAGAGTTGACCCAGTTATTCACGATATGGGAACTAGATAGTCACCTAACTTTTGACCAACTTGTCCATTGTAAGAAAGTTCTTCTATATTGCACAGCTTATAAACAAAGGGATTGTGTCTAGATCTATGGATGTTCCTGTTCCCCTTTACTCAGTCCTCATTAGGCCATTCATTGAATATAATTCCCCCTTTGGCATGTATCTGTCCAGACACATGCAATAACTGAAATGTTCACAGATATACTTTACTAAAAGGATACAAGGCCTAAACAGCATGTCCTACATGGACCAACTCATAGCCCTGCCACTATACTCAGCATCCTACAAACTGCTAAGAGGTGACCTGTGTCTGGCATACAAGGCATCCTCTGACCCAATACTGATGGATTTACTGCACATCAGCAAGACAAGTCAATTGTTATCAGAAATACTTGGTCTAGGAATCTAAACCTCTTCTGCAACATCAACAGAATGGTTTGGAGGGATAGGTTTATTTCACAGAGGATACTGCTACCATGGAACAGACCCCACATAACATGAAACAAAGTTCATCCCTGTCCATTTTCAAGCACAACTTAGATCTATGGATGGAAAACAGAAAATTTACCCTAGGATTGCCCCAAACACTAACAGCAGACAGCTGTAGCTCCTAAATGCTATATCCCAAGCATGGGTCCCCTAACATTATCTATGGTATGATCCCAGTTATTCTCATTAGGGATAATATATAATTATCAACCATGGGATGGGTAAGGTCAATCTGCAACCAAATTGGATAGGTTATTTCAAGAACAAAAAGGAAAATTGGCTAGGCTTAAACTGACCTGCAAGGGCAGCTAGCCTAGTACCTATAAGCCAATGAACCTATGATAGGGCAGCTAGCCTACTGCTTACCTATAAGCCTATGAACCTATGATATTAGCTCACTCAGCCAATTTAGAAACATAGACAAAGTTACTCAGAAATAGGTGTTTCCTAGGCTAACGACCACAAGGGCCTTTTTAAGCCTAGCCATGCATCCCAAATCTACAACGAGTTCTGATTCCCTTGATAAGTGTAAGCATGGGCCTGGGAGATGAACCATTTGCATGTTACCTGTTTGCATCAGAGACATAGGTGCCAAACCATGGAAGAATTTTCAGGTTCCCATCCAGTTGTCCAAGTTGCACTTAAATTGGATTAGGGAGGAATTCTGCTTCACATGTGAACTGTGAGCTTTGGCCAACTGAGACCTACATGAGTGGAGTTAAGTAGATTTTTACCTGCACTTTTATCAAATAATACACAATTTAAAGTAATTTGTTTGTGTTGCATTGAGCAATATCTAGCTGGAAGTTGATTATTTTTTCAGTAGGTCTTATACAAGTGGTATTTTCAGTTAAGGCTTGTTAAAAAACCTGCATAGCCAGTGATAAGTGGGGGTAGTTTACCTCATTGTTATTCAGTTTCTGTCTTATACAAGTGGTACAGTGAATTGTTTTCTGTTTAAACTGTGAGCTTTGGCCAACTGAGACCTACATGAGTGGAGTTAAGTAGATTTTTACCTGCACTTTTATCAAATAATACACGATTTAAAGTAATTTGTTTGTGTTGCATTGAGCAATATCTAGCTGAAAGTTGACTGTTTTTTCAGTAGGTCTTATACAAGTGGTATTTTCAGTTAAGGCTTGTTAAAAAACCTGCATAGCCAGTGATAAGTGGGGGTAGTTTACCTCATTGTTATTCGGTTTCTGTCTTATACAAGTGGTACAGTGAATTGTTTCTGTCTTATGGATGGGGAGCCTGTTCCATAGACGGGTAGTATCTGGGACACATACCTATCTCTCCAACAGGTCCTATCTATATCGCAGGCAAGGTTTAAGTCTTTAGAACGGGTTCATTCTGGTACTGTTTGTTTTGTGGATACAGAGGAGGTCATCAAATGTAAGAACAGAGACAGTAGCTATACACATGTTAAGGATACATGCATTCTTGCATAGTTTGTGGCTGATTTTGCACAGTTTCACCTCTGCACAGTTTATGTGGGTGTTTCTTCATAGCCTTCACATATGTGAAAACCAGCAACACTTATTCACATTTACTGCATGTACATATAGGCAAAGTGGCACATTTTGCACATTCACCTCTGCAGAGTAGGACATTGACTACATCCCAATAACTATATTTCAACATTTACCACTAAAAAGAGCTCAAGCTGCAACAGAAAAAAAAATCTCTTAACAGCAGGCTGGCCTGAAAGCAATTTAAATAGAAAATATGTTTGAATCATAGACATTGGACTAACTCAAATATAAAAACACAACTGGATATACAAGATGGCTGATAAATTATTAGAATAAAAAGTGCAACATAATAGTCTTATAGCAAATTGCTATGCAATAATCAGTCTTTGAGTTCAGCTTAAAGAAGAACTATAGCTGCTTAAACAAAAAAATCCAAAAAGAGAGAGAGAGAAAGACTGAAAGGATTTGTGTCTGTCATATTATAGTATACAATTAAACTAACGTCTTAGCAACATATAAGAGAACTTGGTCACTTAAATAGTGAAAGACCAAAATTACTAAAGAGTATTCAAGATACGTAGAATATTTCCAACAGCATATAAACAGAAATAAAACAAAGGGGATGAGAAGATAAACTGCTAAGATGAAAGAGGGTCACCTCACAGGGCTACAGCCCTCATTAATGTGTCAAAAAACGAAAGGGTTGTTAGTAATGGAACCACTTTTACCTCATCTGGTGTGCCTCTTTCAGGAATTCAGCCTTGTCATGGTCTGTTGCACCTTTCTTTAGAGTCTGTTCAAAACAAAGACAAAACAACCATTTAGCTCAACTCCATCATTGTCAGCACTTG
This sequence comes from Protopterus annectens, assembly GCF_019279795.1. NCBI lineage: Eukaryota > Metazoa > Chordata > Ceratodontiformes > Protopteridae > Protopterus > Protopterus annectens. The sequence continues at coordinate 223,267,744 of NC_056726.1, forward strand.
CCTTGCAGGCACTATATGGACATAATACTTTTAACACGCTCGTTGTTCTTCCCACAGGCACCTGAAGCAGTAGGTACTTGGTTCAATAAGCAAGGGGCTTCCCAGAAGCAAGGGAAATAAAAACACAAATGCTGTAGGCATGCAAAGGAACTTTTAGTGTTGTTTTGACATGCATTTCATTATATATTGATGGCTACTTCTCTTTCTCTCACCCTCTCTTCCTCTCTCTCCTTCTTACTTGCTCTTTTTTTCTCATCGTATTCAGTGTATATGAGAGATATTATAATGAGTGTCAGACCATAATTAAGCCATAGCTCTTTTGAAAAGCACAGTGCAGACAGGAACAGTAGTATCTGTAAGCATACAATTGCTTACCCAATATGCAACCACAGCATTTTAATATGTTTTAATAGGTTGCAGCTCCCATATTTCACTGAAGGTATGAATATCTGATGTACATTTTAGATTTCACTCCCATAAAATATTATACATTTTAAAAATATTTTATTTCCTTATAAATACAATTCAAAATTTGACTTGCAGTATTTCACACATTTAGATTTGTTAAGCAGATCAGTACATTCCCTTTACAAATACAGAGCCTTGCATTCAAGACAATACAAGCACTACTATTTAACTTAAGAGTTTTAATCAGCATTTAAAATACATGTTTGTTCAGGAAAAAAAAAACATGCTTAGTTGTGCAAGCTTATAACCGTAGTCATGGTAATATTGCTGGATTTACTTGTTTAGAGTAATTAATTGCACAGATAACACCTCATACCAACTGATATACAGTTCCCCTAACATGTTTGGCTTTGGGATACTACTACATGAGTGACTGTTCATTCTCTCATGAGATAGCAGCTTCATATGAAGAGGCCTGACAAACAGAAGCCATGTCTGTGCTTAGTAGTTTTCAATATTTTATACAAATTATGCAACTTCCTATCATTCTGTATCCATAGTTAAAGAATATGCAACACAAATCTCTTCAGTCACTTATTTCTATACAATTTCTTGAAAGTTAGAGAACAAAATTCTTTTACATTTCTGTGCAGCAGAGTTATTTGCCTTTTATGTTTCGACCTTTTGTGGCTAAGGCATTGGCCTCCTAAGCCAGGGATTGTGGGTCCGAGTCCTATCTGAAGTGACATAATTTTGATGCAAACAAAACTTTATCTAGGATGGGCTTGGTGTTAGGGTTAAGGCCTTCATCTCATAGATACAAAGTACAGAGTTTGATCCTGACCTCAAGTTATTGGCTAGGTTTAAAAATGTCCTTAAGGGAAATTAGTCTAGAATGAACCTAATAAATAAGTTATTGGATCCAGCTCTGATGAACCTTTTGCACATCTCAAAATGAATAGCATCAGAACCACTAGACTCAAAGATTTAAAAATTGCTAGTAACATAAATAAGACATGATGTTGGTAAGACTCTGAAACAGGTTCCTTGTCCATGTGAAGCAGAGTCCATCCCTAACTCTATTTAAGCATAAATTTGACCAATGGGTAGGAAATGAAATTCACCCTCATGCTTCTGACAGACAGATGTAGACAGTAATACATAAGCTAACATAGGTTTACATTCATATGGTCACACTCACATTGCTTGACCATACATTTTACCGACTTTTCTCCGTGAATCCCATAATGCAGAACGGTCTGAATGTCATAAAAACACCGAAATCGACATTTCCGACCACTCTACACCCTAAAACGAGTGCTAACATGGGTCAAAAAGGGGACAGGATTTTGTGATTTGCAACACTTGCAATCACATTTTTGAAATGTTGCTGCACTCCTTTCGGCCATACCCACTTGACTATCCTCTGGTCGATCATATGCATGTACACCTCTAAAATAACCTCCATAACCTCTACAAACTTGCTAACTGATAAATCCCTTCCTAAGAAACATCCATGATGCATAGGGACACAATTGGGTTGTGTTGCATGCTTAGGCTTATGAAGACCCTGGTTGTCATTAGCCTAGTATATACCTATGAACACATGAATCTATGAACCTACTTATGTTTTCCCAGAAATCACTAAATGTATAGGTTCATAGGTAAGTACTAGACTAGTTTCTCTTTTTGTGCTCAAATTAAACTATCTCATTTGTTTAGAGACTGGGCTTAACCATCCCATGGTCAATAATTATATATTACCCTAATGAGAATAACTGGGATCATACCATAAATAATTTGAAGGCACCCATGCATGGGGAAAAGCATTTAGGAGCTGCCTCTGCCCACTACTAGTACAGGGAGCGGTCCTCGGTAAATTTTCTATTTCCATCCATAGATCCAAGTTGTGCTTAAATATGTACAGGGATGAACTTTGTTTTATGTGGATGGGATGTCTGTTTCAGAGTAGTGATATCCTCTTTGAGATATACCTGTCTCTCCAAACTGTTCTGTTGATCTAGCAGAAGAGGATTAGATTCTTAAACCATGCCATTTCACTTGCTGATGTGTAGCACATTCTTCAGCAATGTGTCAGAGGCTGCCTTGTATGCCAGACACAGGTCACCTCTTGGCAGTATGAGGATACCAAGTACAGTGACAAGGCTTTTAATCAGTCCATGTAGGTCATGTTGTTTAGGTTATGTATCCTTTGAGTAAAGTATCTCGGTGGGCATTCCAGTTGTTGGATGTGTCTGGATAGATACATGCCAAAGGGGGCATTATATTCAGTGAATGGCCTAATGACGACTGAGTAAAGGGGAACAAGAACATCCATAGATCTAGACATAATCCCTTTGTTTATAAACTGTGCAATGCAGAAGGACTTTCTTACAACTGGATATATGTTGGTCAAAAGTTGGGTCACTGTCCACATAAGTTCCCATATCCTGAACAACTGGGTCAACTCTTAGGGGTATACTGTCAATGTGGTAGTTCCCTGGGGTAGATGACTTCTCAAAGGATATGATAATCCATTCTTTGGCATTTAATTTCAGTCTATGATTTTGGTACCAGTTATTTATTTGGGACAAACCTTCCTACAAGATGGCTAAGTCATTTGGGGATTCAACGACTGCTCCTAAACTGCAGTCATCTGTAAACTTATTCAGCCAGAACCCTTTGGTACTGGCTTTTACTTCAGAGAAGTAGATACCAAACAGGAGAGGTCCTAGCACAGAACCTTGAGGACTCCACTTGTAACCAGTCACTTTGTGGAGGTAACGTCCCCTATTTTGAATTCATGCACCCTATCTGTAAGCCAGCTGGAAATCCAGTAGGTGACATAAGAGTTTATTTCCAGTTTATTTAGCTTTTCTACTATGCATGAGGGGTAAATTGTGTTAAAGGTTTTGGCCAGATCGAAGTATGGGGGATGTACTTTTTTTGCCTTCATCCATTGCTTTGTTGACTTTTCCAAAAACATCTAGCAGGTTGAGTAAGTATAACCTGCCCATGACAAATCCAAACTAAGACAGGTCCAGTGTTTGGAGGTTCCCAATGCCCGAATGGTTAATTCCATGATGAGTCTTTCCATAGGTTTATATATGAGGCTGATCAGATTTGTGGGTCTGTAATTGCCTGGTTCTGTGGAAGGTCTTCCCTTATGCAGGGGAATGACAGTAGCTGTTGTCCACTCAGTTGGTATAAAACCTGTATGAAGGCTGACTGAGACTGAACAATGTTGTGAAGAGTACAGCTAAATCATTCTTCATGCTATTTAAGATGCATCCAAGGATATTGTTAGGATGCATCGATGCAGTATTATTTTGCTTTTGATAGCACTTTTAGGACTTGGTCCTATGTGCTAGCTGGAGGTAAGCCACTTCCAGGTACATTTTGTGGGACAGATGGAGGAGAGAGAGGGGTAAAGTTAGAACTTAATTTATCAGCCAGTAGGTTTGCTACATCTTCAGCCTCAGTGTAAGTAACATCATTCAGAATCAGCTCAGCGCATTGCTACATTATGCTTTTGAGATTAAAAACATAACTAAAAAATGCCTTGTGATTGTTTCTGGTTTGGGTATCTATTTTAGCCTCATACTTAGCTTTAGAGCATTTTATTAAGCTCCTGGGTTCTTTATTTCAATGACAATGGCTCTAAAATTCTGAAATTACTCTTCTTACTTTTGATCAAAATTTGTTTCCTTTTATTATAAAGCTTGATATTGTGGTTCCACCATGTGGGCTTGTTTCTGGGGTTTGCCCTGCACTTGTTCCTAAGAGGTACAGCTGCATCTATGCAGCTGTTTACATTCTTGTATAATGTGGTGGTGTATGTTTCTGTGTATTTAGTGGAGTTAGATGGGTTTGGTAGGGATTTTAAGTTTGCCATTTAATCACGTAGGAGTAGGTGGTTTCTCTTAAAGAAATTTCTTATGGTATCTTGGGTGGAAGGGATATCTGGTTTAAATTTTATTTTGAAGGAGACTGCTTTATTGTCAGACTTAACAAGTGATGAAGATACACAAGGGATGGTGCAAGATGCTCTCATATTAGTAAGGACAAGAACCAAGATGTTATTTATCCTAGTTGGTACTCTGACTAATTGTTCCAGGGCATTTGTATTGACAAAGTACTGTAATCTCTTTGCTTGTGCACTAGTGGTGGTATAGGTTTCCCAGTATATAGTTGGATAATTTAGATCTCCTAGGAAAATGATACTGGGTTTAATACTGAATAATTCTAATCCCTATGGATAAGGGTTTTGGCTTTCTTTGGTCATAGAGGAATTGCTATAGATAGCTAATACATGGTACTGGACCTTTCTGATAGTTATTTGTTCATGAAGAAACTCTAGTGCATCATGATGCTTAACCAGCCTTGATCTGAGTCTCTTCTGGATGTAAATTCTGACACCATCACCTTTTTCCCCTCCTGTTCAGTAGCTGGTCTAAATGTGTGGAAGGCATTATAGTCCTACACAACTTGAGTAATCTCCTCTAGTTAAAGTTACAAGACAGACATCAATGTCATCCAAGGTGAGAAGGGTTTGTGGGGAGTAGAGTTTCTTGCTAAGGGTCCTGGCATATTTTCCTTTACTTCATTATGTTGGTATGTTTATCAGGTTGGCAGTGCCTAAAATGTACTATTATGTTTGTAGAATAACATTTTGTACCATCTAAAATTCCTCTGAGCCTTCATGGCATATGCTTTCATGGCATATGTCAAATGTCACATACGAAATAACAAAATTCTTCCTTGACTGCGGTCACTTGTCTCATGCATTCAAAAGAGACAATAAAGCGGTGTATGGGTTTGAGATATTTATTGTACATAAACATTGTCAGAAACTGTAAATGGAACGAGTATATTTAAGCTAACTGACTCACACATTACTTCAAACACACTCGCATGTGCATCTCCATTCATGCCTGCATTCACTCTGGCTGATTGTACAAAATGGCACTGTCCTTGCACATGCTCAGTAACTTTATACACGTGCTGAGTGCTATGGTGGCTGGTAAAGTACAACATGCACAGTGATCTACATCCTCCCTCTTAATGAAAAAAAACTATTTTCCCATAATTAGCACATCAATGGCATTTCAACAACACATTGATCTCAAGTCCCAGCCTTCAAATATTTTGGATTCTGCCTACAGACTCTCCTGGTTCTGGATGCACAGAAGTTCTGTTGAGACTTCACGTGAGAAACTTTCCTTGGGAACTGTTTAATACAGGAACATCTGAAGACACTGCTGAACTATTTACAGGAGTAGAAGAAAGAGAAGGTACGCTGTCCTCTGAAAATGAAACAGGAACAGGTTTGGATAAATTCATAGGACTAGCGTCATTGGCACAGGCAATCTGCTGCATCATAGGTTTGGCAATAAGTAATATGTGTCTTCGGTTACATCTGAATTCCATTCCTTCCAATAGAATGATATATGATCTTGGTTCTTTACAAACATTTTTGATAATACTCACTCAGTCATGACCTTTGGTTGTTTGCATCCTTATGATTTCTCCTTGTCCTAGTGGTCTAAAAGGTTTGCTTGATTTATCGTAGTACAACTTCTGTGTCTGCTGTTTTTTCAAAAGTTGCATTTTGACCACTTTGTTGTTCTTTGCATTTAAAATCAATAGTTGTTTATTGATCAGTAAGATTGTTCTAGTCTGACTAGACATTGATCTCTGAGCAGGTGAACCAAGTATGCTATCTTCAGGAATGTTTCTGAGATTGAGAAGGTTAAGGAAAATGTTGGTATCATCTCCCTCTTTGATTTCTCTAACAAACATTTCACACTTTGGACTGCACATCAGCTAATCCATTGGACTGTGGATACTCAGGACTACTCCTAATATGGACAAAATCCCAAGCCTCAGCAAATTTCTTGAACTGCTGACTGATAAACTGTATACCATTGTCAGATACAACCTTGTGTGGACTACCATGAAGAGAAAAATGTCTCTTCAATTTTGTAATGACAGTGCTGGACATTATATTATGAAGGAGGTCAATTTCAAACCAATTCGAGTAGGAGTCCACTAACACTAAGTAATGTTGACCATTCCATTCAAAAATAGCAGCAGCAACCATCGACCATGGTTCAAGAATCTGGTTTAGCTGAAGTGGTTCTTTTTGTTGGTGTGGTTTAGTACTATTGCAAATAGAACATGCTAGTTTTTCCTTCTCTATATCTTTTGATATAGAGGACCAAAATACTATGCCTCTTGTCCTTTTTTTCATAGAATCAGTACCCAGGTGTCCACAATGGAAAATCTGGATGTATTTCTGTTGTGAAGTTGAAGGAATAACTATTTTAGGACCATTCATGATGATTCCATGTTCCATCATGAGCTCATCTCAGTAAGGAAAATATTTCTGTATGTTTACTGGTAGACTAGATTGTTGCACTGGCCATCCTTGATTGATAACAGGTGGCAGCTTCTGAAGAACAGGGTCTAAAGCTGATGAGGAAAAATTTTGATTTCCATGACTTCCAAGTTTGGTTTCTCGTTATCATGCTGTTCTGTAGTTTGTGTGTGGCTCTTCACAAAGCATCTGCAAGGTATAAATATTTGCCTTTTGTATAAACAATACTGAAATTGTACTTTTGCAACTTTAACATCATGCATTGCAGATGTGTTGGGGCTGAATGTATTGGCTTTTTAGAATTGTCACTAGAGGTTGGTGACCATTGAACTTCAAACATGCGAACACTACTGCCAAAAACTCTTTTTCAATTTGCGCATACTGCATCTCAGTTTGGGTTAAAGCTCTGGATGCATAGGATACTGGTATGCTTTCTTGAAGACATGCTGCACCAAGACCATTCTTTGAAGCATCACATGAAAGAGTTGCTGGTTTATGAACATCATAATATCTCAAAGTGGATGGACTGGCAATTTTCTGTTTAAGTACTTCAAATGCACTTTGGTGTTGTTCTAACCAGGATCAGGTTACATTTTTGCACGTCAACTCATGTAATGGTGCTGAAAGTTCACTCAGGTCTGGAATGAACTTTTCTAAATAGTTGACCATACCAAGAAAATGTTTCAAAGATGAGTCATTGTCTGGAACTGGCATCTCAAGAATTGCAGCTTGCTTAGATGGATCAGGTTGTAAGCCAGAACGGGTAAACAAATGACCCACATAAGTAATTTCTCTCAGCTTGAATTTACATTTTTCTGAGAATTCAGTTTAAGATTGATTTCACATGCACAGTCTAGAACTTTCTTGAGGTTTCGATCATGTTTGTTTTCACCATTGATACCTACAATAATGTCATCTACTATGACAGCACATGGATAACCTGAAAAAAATTTGTTCCCTCACACGTTAGAAGACTTCACTGGCAGAATTTATCCCAAATGGCATTCTTAAAAATCTGTACCTTCCAAATGGCATAATGAATGTAGTTAACAATGAGGATTTGTGATCCAGGGAAATATACCAAACTGAACTTTTTGCATCTAAACCTGAAAAAAATAGTGGCATTTAGCATGAGAGTTGCTACTTCTACTGTGTGCATCGGATGATGAGGATGTTTAAATGCTTTGTTAAATCTCTCGGATCAATAAATATTCGAATATCATCTGAGCTTTTCTTATGAGCTACGACCATGGATTATACCCATTCAGTCGGTTCTTTTACTGGAGTTATCACAAGTAAATTCATCATTTTGTGTAATGCTGTTTTAACTTTGCTCTGCATTGCTACTGGAACTTTCCTTGCTGGTCAGACAACTGGGCTTATTTCATGGTTTAACTTCATAGAATATGTGACTGGTAGCCTGCCAAGCTTGTCTTGAAAATATCTGCATATTCACGAAAAATATTCTGTGTAAAACTATCGTGGTTGTTCAGACTTATATGTTAAACTTCCTTATTAAATGAAATCAGTCCTATTTTCAAACTATCTTTGAGGCCTTGCAATGACTGCATGTGTCTTCTGACTACATAAAACTGCAAGTCACAGCTGTTCCCCAGCAGAATGACATGTGGGAACTACTGTGCCATCAGTTTTGAATCTCTTCACCACCATAAGCAACAAGTTTTACACATTTTGCTGAATCAAGTTTTTCACCAGCTTTAACTTTGGCAAATATTTGTGCTGATATAACATTGCACTTGGATCCAGTATCCATTTTAAGCTCTACCAGTTTCTCATTAATCCGAACAGTAGAAAAAATGTCGCTCTTTGCTAACAGATTACCAGTTGGCTAATAGTTAACTGTATTAATCATTTCATCAAGCACAGATACACATCATCATAAAAAGTTGGCTTGCAGCTTTCAAATTGATCTACTTGCTTCTTTGGATGCTGTCTTTTAACATAAGTCTGCGACACTTTGGACCTGCACAGCCTTTTGAAATTATTCCAATTTTTACATTTGTGACATTGCTGACCAAAAGCTGAGCACTTTTCTTGTTTAGGTTCATGGTTGCCTTCACAATTATAGCAGTTGACAACAAGATTACTTGGAGCTGCCCCATTTGATTTATAGTTAAAATTGGGTACTGCCACATTCTTTGACTTATATCTCTTATCCATCTTAGCTTTGTGTCTCACACTATCAACATTCACACTAGTAGACATTGTATGAGAAAGCATGCATACTTTTTTCAATTGTAAGCATATTTGTGTATTTTTTTTGCAAGCTTGTATATTTGACAATTATCTATAGCTTTGCTCAACGTTAAATTACTATCTTGAAGCAAAATCTTTCTCACTGCATCATTAACACCACACACAAGTATGTCCTTTATCATCTCATCTTGTAAATTACCAAATCAGCAAGTTTTTGCTTTATTTGTCAAGTCAGTAATGTATGCTGCTGTAGTTTCATCAGGCTTTTGATTTATTGTGTAAAATATGTGCCTTTCCATTGTAATATTCATTTGAGGGTTGCACATTTCTCTAAATTTACGTTTTAAGCACTCAGAGTCTTTCCGCATTTCAGCCAAAATCACAATATGGCAGTTTTCCCCCCTCCCCTGCATACACAGCAGGTACATACACAAATGAACATTCCCTCTCAATGGCTTCCAAGTCTACTAAATTAAGAAGTATGAATGCCTTTGTACATGCTTCTTTATCAGAAAAAGCAGCTTGTATGAAAATATCATATTCTTGTCCAAACACTCTCCAATTCTCAGCAATATTATTATCAAATACCAGCGGTTCAGGTCTGCAAAATCCCTCTGCCATATCAACAAAATATGTTTAAACATAAGCATAGACCAGGTACTTGTAATTATTCACAGATGCACAACAATCTCTTTGAAAAGGCTTCACTTTGACACTGCAAACACTGCAAACAACAGAAACGTTCACTTTTAATAGCTTTAGTTAATGTAAAAATGTAGTACATTGTGAAAAAAAATGTAGTTGTTTTAGCCCTTTCATACATTTTAAACATTTCAGAAGTTATTTTAAACACTTTTGTATTTATTTAAAATATTTTTATCAGAATGTCACAATTTCAGACATTTTGTTTAACTCGGTAATTATTCTGAATGTTTTGAATGCTTGCTGAAGCATTTGGTGACTGAAAAATCATTTAAATGAATTTAAGTGCCTTTGAATAATTGCTGACATGTTTGTGTTGCTTCAACTTCAGTCTATTCCACCTGACACCCTGTCATTTTAGACATGCCACTTCTGACACCATGCTGCTTGCTACATGTATTCAAAAGAGACGATAAAGTGGTGTATGTGTTCAAGATATTTATTGTACATAAACATTGTCAGGAACTGGAACTGGAACAAGTATATTTAAGCTAAATGACTCACACATTACTTCAGACACTCATGTGCATCTCCATTCATGCCTGCATTCCCTCTAGCTGACTATACATAATGGCACTGTCCTTACAGATGTTCAGTAACTTTTTAACATGCTGAGTGCTGTGGTGGCAGGTAAAGTACAACATCCAGAGTGATCTACAACTGCCTTACTGTAACAGCACACTTTGACATCACAATGGAACAATTTCCTCATTAGGAAGGTCAATGTCTGACATAGTCTGAAAAATATAAAAATATATTGAAAAATGTTTTTTTCCCCTTTTTTGATGAAGAGCAGCCCTAGGGAAATTTTCTTTTTTTTTAAATAAATTTTCTGATACATACTTTTGCCTGCTCAGGATTGCAGGGTATGAAGACCTATCACAGAAAGTAATGGAATGCCAGTCCACTGCAAGACAGACACCCCCCCCCACACACACACACACAGAAACACACAAACACAATTCACACACACACACACATACACACACACACACACACACACACACACATACACATAGGTTCATAGGTGTGTACTAGGCTAATGGCCGTGGAGCCTTTACAAGCCTAGCCCATAGAAGAGCCCTGGCATCGTGTCACCCGACGTTTAGTTCTCAGTGCCTCTATCAAGTGGAGCCATTGGAGTGATCCCTGGGGTGAACTTTCTATTACCCATCCACTCATCAAGATTTCTCTTGAAGAGGGTCATCGAGGTGCTCTGCTTGACATGTATGGGAAGTCTATTCCGTAGCATGGGCAGTCTCTGGGTGAGGAACCTGACCCTCCAGCCATGTTCTGTTGATTGTTGTAATGAGGTTGAGGTCTCTGAAGTGTGTGGTGTGGAGGGATTGGGATTTCTTTAGATGTAGCATTTCTAATAGAGCTGGGTCAGACATGGCTTTGTAAGTCAAGCTGAGATCACCTCTAAGTAGACGATATGAGACAGAGAATAGCTGGAGTCTTTTGAGTCTGTCCATGTAGGACATGTATTTAATGCCTATGATCCTCTTTGTGAGGTACTTCTGTGGCATCTCCAACTGTTGCAGGTGTCTAGTGAAGTACATGCCAAATGGGGCATTATACTCGATAATTGGTCTAATGAGGGAAGAGTAGAGAGAGATGATGGCCTCTTTCTTTCTGGATGCAAAACCCTTGGTAATGAGATGTGCCACATAGAAGGACTTTCTGACCACAGCGGCAATGTAGTGGTCAAAGGAGAGGTTGCTGTCAACCTGTATCCTCAGATCTCTTATAATGCCTTCAGTGTTCAGTGGGCTCCCATCTATGTAGTAATTAGTGGGAACTGAGTTTTTACCAAAGGGGATGATGATGCATTTTTTTGGCGTTAAGCTTAAGGCCATGGTTTTGACACCAGTCACTGGTCTCAGTGAGGCCTTTCTGTAGGATGTCTGCATCACTTGGGGAGTTAATAATGGTTCCCAGCTTGCAGTTGTCTGCGTACTTGGTCAGCCAAATTCCCTTTGTGTTGGCCTGGACTTCTGAGAAGTAGATGCCGAACAGGAGAGGACCCAGGAACGATCCCTGTTGAATACCACTTGTGACTGGTCAACAGTCTGACTTGGAGTCCGCTACTTTCACACTGTGTATTCTATTTGTAAGCCACTTTGCAACCCACCTAATGATATAGGGGTTGATGCCTAGTTTGGTGAGTTTATCAATAATTCCCAAGTGAGGAATGGTATCAAAGGCCTTGGCCAGATTGAGGTAGGCTGTGTAGGCCTTACCTTCATCCACAGCCCTAGTGACTGACTCAAAAAAGTTAACCAAGTTGAGCAGGCATGATCTCCATTTCACAAAGCCAAATTGCATGGGGTCTAGAGTTTGGAGATTTCCTATATCTTTGTTAATCAGGTCCATGATGATGTGTTCCATAGCTTTACATATCAGACTCGTCAGGCTAATGGGCGATAATTCTCAGGGTATGTAGTTGCTCCCCATTTATTGAGATGGATGACTGTATCAGTGTGCCATTCAGTAGGGACAAAGCCTGAGGTGAGGCTGTGACTCAACAGGGCACACAGATGTGGTCCCAGTTCGCTTTGTAGTTCTTGTAGAACACAGCCAGGGATATTATCAGGTCCCATGGAAGCTGTATTCTTGGCCTTGGACAATGCAGCTTTAACCTGTGCTGCAGCAATGCTGGGTGCCTGGCATTCTTCTGGTATTGTGATTGGGGGGAGAGAGGTAAAGTTGGCACTGAATCTGTCAGCCAGTATACTGGCAATATCTGTTGGCTGAGTATAGGAGGTACCATCGTGCAGTATCTCAGAGCAAATCTGGGTATTGCCATGGAGGTTCTTGATTTAGCTATAGAAGGCTTTGTGATTGTTTTTAGTGTCTGCCACTATTTTGCCTTCATAGCTGGCTTTAGAAGATTTGATGAGGGATCTCAACTTTTTGTTGAGGCTAATAAGGGTTTTTTTCCCGTCTTGGAACTTCACCTTTTTCTGCAACAGTTTCTTCCTTTTGTTGTAGAGTTTATTAATGGCAGATGACCACCAGATTGGCTTCCTTTTTTTGGAGGAAAGCGTCTTGGTTCTGTTAGGTATGGCTAGTTCCATGCATTTGTGTACATGTTCATACAGTGCATTGGTGTATGATTCAGCAGTCATGCAGATATTTTCCATTGGCATAGGTGCTATGAAGTTAGCCATCTCTGTTTTTAGGAGTACAAAGTCAGCTTCAGAGAAGTTTTTCAAGGTGGTTACCTTTGTGGGGGGTGTGGGTGAGATGTGGATTTCCATGGTGATTTGTTTATGGTTGGATCTGACCAGGGAGGGATTGACTATTGGTGTAGAGCAACAGTCGCCCATGTTAGTAATAACCAGTTCAAGGATGTTGCTTCCTCTAGTGGGGGTCAGAATGAGCTAGTCCAGTGCATTGGAATTGATGAATTCCAGGAAGCGTTGGGCCAATGTATTGGTGCTTGAGTAGTTTTCCCAGTTGATGGAGGGGTAGTTGAAGTCTCCTAGTAAGACAATGTTGGGTTGGACCTTGATAGACTTCAGGGTGCTTAGGAATGTGGAGTGAGAGTCTAGGGACATGGTTGGGGACCTATATCAGGCTATGACCTGGATCATCGTCTTACCCAATGTTAGTTGTACCTGAAGTATCTCAGATGCGTTATGCTGGGCTACTAGTCTGGATGTGTGCATATCCTTTATGAATATGGAGACACCACTGCCTTTGGAACTTCAGTCCATGTTTTGGGGCCGAAAGGTGTGGAATGAGTTATAGCCTGGTAGTGCAGGAGTGCTTTCTGCCACTTTAAACGAGGTCTCCGTTACAGCACAAATGTCAATGTTGTCCATTTTGAGGAGTGCTTTGAGCGAGTGCATCTTCAGATTTAGACTTCTAGCACTGAGCAGCATGACCCTCAGATTGCATTTATTTATAGCTGTTATGGTGGTAATGTGGTCTTTGGAACACCGCCTAAAAAAGGCACTTTAGGGGTGGTAAGAGGCTTAGCCAGTACCTGGATACCCAGGGTTGACAGATGCAGGTCATCTCTGGCAAACCATCTAGGACTGTCAATCATGTCATCCCAAGCAGACAGATACTGAATCCCCTTAGAATGACACCAGAAACTTAGCCAATTGTTGAAATCAATCATTTTTTGTTTGTACTGCTGTATCATTCTGGGTGACAGTAGGATATTGCTCAGGGCTAGTTTCATACCTGCCTGGGCCACATAATCCGAGAGCTCCACCATGTCTCTTTTCATGTAGTCCAGGCATTTGCATCTCAGGTCATTCACATCCACATGGACAATGACAGAGTCATACTTGTACTTGTGGAGTGACCTGAGTGCATGTGTTATGTGTCAGATTCTGACACCTGACAGACAACTGACTGTTACCGTCTCCTTATTCAACCTAGTGAGTGGGACATCTGTGTACCTCACTATTGAGTCACCTATGATTAGTGTATTGGGCAAGGTGTTTAGCCTTAGTGGCTTAGGTTGAGGGGCACACTGTTGAGGTGAGCTACAAAGCATTCACTCACACACAAATGCAAGTGCATACTCTCATACCTACAAACAGTTCATAAGACCACCAGTTCACCTACTGCCACATAAAGGATGTGAAGGGAACTACAGACTCTTGCATAATAATTTTAAAATTAATAAAGTATTGAATGAAGCTGATTGAATGGGAAAATTTGAAATTATTTACCTTTTGACAATTATAAAAACATGTTTGAGAATGTTTTAGTAGGGTTGGTCAAAAATGTGATGACATTATTAAGCGTAAACAAAAGAAGTTGGGATTTAAAACAATATTCAGAAAAGACTGCTTACTCATTAAATTTTAAAAAGGAACAAGGGAGGAAATGTATTTGGCAAAGACTTTAATATAAGAAATAAGGTTAATGAAGAGTTGGTTTTGAATGAAAATAAGTGTAACAATGATAACATGTCTGATGCTGGGAGCAATTTCAATGAGGAAGACAGAGATGAATTTCCCCATTTTAGGAGATTGGAAAGGACAATTAATCTGACCGATAAAGAGTTGGATTTTACACAACAAAAGGGAAACAGGAAAAATCAAGGAAAGGTGAAAAGAAAAGGGAAAAGATGAATATGGAGTTGCACCCTAATGGGATTATTCACTGCATGAGGGGGTACAATATTTATAATTGTAGTAATGTATAAATCACTGTAGAACATTTTTCGATTTTTGCAAAAAGATTTAAAATTTATCCCTTCAGGAAATTTTAATATTTTTGACACCATAGTGGAATTAAAACTATTCACTAGGAAATTAAATTTAGTCATTATGCTTGATGAGAGAGATAAGGGGTGTAACAAGGAGAATGATTTAGTAAAAAAAAAGTCTTTTTAATCTCCCCCACCTTATATCCAGTTTTACAAACTTCTGAATTTGCCTGTAAGGAAGCTTTATATAAATTGGCTAATGTTAGGAAACTTAAAAGAGATTGCAATTTGATAAAAAAGGAAAGGGGGGTGCTGGTTTGTTTAATCCATTACCCAAATATTTGGATTATGAAACCAGATAAAGGAGGGAGGACTGTTTTATTTGAGTCTATTGATTATTTGTGTTATATCCCAAATCATTCAAGGCAGAAGTTCATATACAGCTGAATCTAAAAATGAAATTAACATAGTTTATTATAAAACTGATATACTTTAGGAAGATTTACTGATTGAAGAATAGGGGTCTGTAGGGGGTGTATGATTTTCTTAAGGTAGATAAACTTTTTGTCCCTTCAATTTTTGGGATTGCTGAAGTTCATAAGAACAATGAATGTCGATCCTTCAGACCAACTGTAGCAGCAAGTGACTCTAAAACTCACACTATGGATGCTTTTCTTGATAGGTCTTTAAAGTTTATTTCTGGATTGAAAACATATATGGTGAAGGACTCTTGGGACTTTTTAGAGGGATTAACAGTGGATTTGGTTACCCATTCAGTAGTTTTTTTAACGATTGATGTAGTTGATTTATTCTCCTCTGTCCCTTTAGAAGATGGTTTAGCCCTTTTCCATGGTGGTTGTTTAATTTTTAAAGTTTGATGTACCTAACAGGTTAGTTTAATTATGGATCTGGCTTTGGTGGTTTTACCAAATAATTTCATATATTTTGAAGGCGAAACCTTCAGACAGGTGAGGGGTGTGGCAATGGGCATTGCTTCTGCCCCATATATGCTGACTTGGTATTGCTAGCATAGGAGAACTCATCTGTCTTTGATTCTGAATTTTCACAATATTTAAAGCTGTATTTAAGATTCCAGGATGATATATTTAGTCTATGGGATGGACCTAAGGGTCATATTCATAAGTTTCTTGAATATTTGAATAATATCACCTCCTTTTTCAAATTTACTTACCAATACAATAAGAATATTATTAATTATTTAGACACTACCATTGAATTAACAGAGGAGGATTTCAAGTTGAAAATATATAGAAAACCCACCTTTAGTACTTCATACTTGCCATTTAATAGTGACCACCCCTTCGCAGAGAAAAGAAAAAGGGTCAGTGCATACGAGTGTTAAGGATGATGTCAAAAAAGGAGGATTTGGAAGAGGAGCTTGAGCATATCTCTCGGATGTTTCTGGACAGAGGATATCCAGAATACTTGGTCCAGGAAATTACTAGGGAAGTTTATGATCAATGGAGTAGAAAATATAAACCACTACTTGATACAGGTTTTGACAGTGTGAGTTCCACTGACAGAAAATGATAGCAATTTTGAAAAATCTGTGGTATTGGAATTTAATTATGCATCACAAAGGATAAAATAAATTATTACTAGAAACTGGAACATGCTTAAGTTTAATCCAGAAATTGTAGGGTTGGTGGGTTTAAACCCTAAGTTTGTTTTTAAAACTGGATGGAATTTAAAAAAGTATGTATGAGAAGAATATACATTTGGGTATAAAGGAAGTACAAGGAACAAGGAAATGTGGAGCATGCAGTTAATGTTTCAATATTTTCGAGGAAAATAACATTGTCCTTGGTAATACCTTAAAAACAGGAGTGAAATTTAAGAAAGGAAGTTGTAGGAGGACAGGTATTGTATAGTTAGCAGTATGTAAGAAATGTAACAGTTTTTATGTGGGAAAAACCTGACAGAGTGCTAAGGAAGCAAATATATGAGCACGTATATAGTATAAAGAATAAAATATAAACAATGTTCTTTATAAACATACTTTGCTTGCTGCTTCGCACAATGAATTCAAATTTGGAATTTTGGAGCAAGTTGATCTTAACCCTAGGGGTGGGGAGTTGTTGCAGAAATTCAAATTGAATGCCTCCCCCCAGATTTAAATAATTACATTTCAATCTAACCTATTTTAAAACTTCATACAGCTAAACTATAAATCTTGTAAAAATAATTAAAGTTTTTTTCAGATTTGTTTTTTTTTTAAATAATGTACTATTTACTTATATTATTTAAGTGAAATTTTGAGTTTACTTTTGTGAAGGTGAAAAGTTTGTATTAAATGTGTGGATGTCATTTTAAGAGAATGTCTAGTTGCTCAATGGATATTTAATTAAATTTAATTGAATCAATTGATTTAATTAAATTATCAGCGAACACTATATAAGGGATGGATTTATTTGATGAATTTATTTTGATGTTTTGATGAACTCCTATCTGTATGGGATGAATGTGCTTAATGTGTTAAAAGTAGATTTGGAATTTTGGACTCATTTCATTATTATTTATGGCTAAACAGCTCTTAACACCACACAGGCACTTTATTAAGTCTGTTAGTTTTGTTTGGTGACTTTGGGCCCATTTTTTGACATTTTGAAGAAAATATATTGAAATAAATACTTTTTTTTTTTTTTGATGAAGAGCAGCCAGAGTCAAATTTTCTTTTTTTGCATTCATTTTCTGGTACATACTTTTGCCTGTTCAGGATTGCAGTGTAATGAAAACCTATTCCAGAAAGCAATGGATGTAAGGCAGAGAACCAGTCCTGGATGGGAAACCAGTGCACTGTAAGATGGACATACACACACACACATACACAGAAACACAATTCACACACACACACACACACACACACACACACACACACACACACACACACACACACACACACACACACACACACACACACACACACACACACACACACACACACACACACACACACACACACACATGCACACACAGACAAAGCATGTACTCAAACACAAATGCATGTGCATACTCTCACACCTACATACAGTTCATAAGACCACCAATTCAGCTACTGGCATGTAAAGGATATGGAAGGAACTGCAGACCCTTGCACAAACCCACAAAAGAAATGCCTTCAAAGCCAACCAGTCTACCACAAGTTAATACTTGTAAATAAAAACTGAAGTAGAATACAATGCCTGATTATGACAATGGTTAGCTGTGAATAACACAGAATTGTCCACTGAATTTTCATATACAGTAGAGAGTCGATTATCCAAACATCGATTATCTGAAATGTCAATTATCCAAATGCAGCCTTCCGAAGTTTTTGAGTAGGAAAAATCAACAAGGACCTCCGAAGCTGAAACGCAAACAAACACCAGTCACAACCAAAGTGACACATAGCTCACAACACCAGTTTGCCACCCAACAACAGCCCCTAAGGCAAGACAATGTACCCAACTCTTTAGTCATAGGTGACTCTATAGTCAGGCACACTGATGTCCCACTCACCCGGCTGAACAAGGAGAAAATTACTGTCAGCTGCCTGTCGGGTGCCAGGATCCACCACATAATGCATGCACTCAAGTTACTCCACCACAAGTACAAATACGACTCTGTCACTGCCCATGCTGAAGTGAATGACTTGAGACGTACCTCCCTGGACTACATGAAAAGAGACATCGGATCATGTGGCCCAGGCAGGTATGACCCTAGCCCTGAGTAGCATCCTGCCTTCACCCAGAATGATACCACAGTATAAAGACAAAATGACTGACTTCAACAATTGGCTAAGCTTCTGGTGTCATTCAAAGGGGATCCAGTATTTGTCTCCCTGCGAAGACATGATCAACAGACCACGATGCTTTGCCAGAGATGGTCTGCACCTGTCACCCCTGGGATTCAGGTTAATGGCTAAGGCTCTTGCCACCCCTACAGTGCCTTTTTTTAGGCAAAGTTCAAATGACAAAACCACCACTGTAACAGGTAAAAGCATGCAAAATCTGAAGGTAATGCTGCTCAATGCTAGAAGTCTAAACTTCAAAATGCACTCTCTCGAGGCACTCCTAAAAATGGAAAACATCGATATCTGTGCAGTAACTGAGACTTGGTTCAAGGCTCCAGAGAGCACCCCTGCAATACCAGGCTACAACTCTTACCACTATTTCGGCTACCAAACCTGGATCGAAACACTAAAGGTGGAGGAGTGTCCATATTCACCAAGGATATTCACACCACCAGGTTAGTTGTCCAACACAATGCGTCTGAAATTTTCCAGGTGCAACTAACACTAGGTAAGACTGCAATCCAAATTGTAGCTTGCTACAGATCCCCCACCATGCCCCAAGACTCTCACTACACCTTTCTAAACATACTGGAAAATATTAATATACAACCAAACACCCTAATACTGGGTGATTTCAACTACCCTGTCATTAACTGGGAAAACTACTCGTGCACCAACACCTTCACCCAACGGTTCTTGAAATTCATAAATTCCAATGCTCTGGATCAACTAATCCATAGTCCCACCAGGGGCTCCAATATCCTAGATCTGGTCATTACCAACATGGGAAATCGATGCTCCACATCTATGGTCACCCCCTCGTTGGTCAGGTCAGACCATAAGCTAATCACCCTTAACATCCACATCCCACCCCCAGCCCCAAGTAAGGAAACCTCCATAAAAAACTTCTCCAAGGCCAACTTCATGCTACTCAGGTCAGAAGTTACACGCTTCATGACACCCATGCAGATGGGAACTGAAAGTTTGACTGCTGAGTCCTACACTAAGGCACTGTACGAGCACATCCACTCATGCATGAATCGTGCCATCCCAAATAGAACCAAATGCAAATTCATGTAAAATGTGTAGCATTTTTAACTTTTGTATTTGCAGTTTTTTTTTTCAATAGAATAAAATATATTCTTTCAACATTTAAAATGCAACAGCCCTTCTTTACAAAGAAAGGGACTAAAAGAAGGAAGGAATAGTAAATAAAAGAAAAAGGCAGGAGAGAATGGGAAAGAAAAGGCAATAAAGAATAGCAAAGAAAGAAGAAAGAAATAATGAAAATAAATAAAAAAGAAAAATGGATACATTCAATTGTTTTTAGGCCTATTATGATTCACAACTACAGCAAATGAAGGAGGGAAAGAAAGAAGGAAACAAAGAAAATAAAAAAGGGAAAAGAGGAGTAAGAGAAATGTGTAAAGAAGTAAATAAAAAGAAAGAGGAAAGAATGAAAAGAAAGAAAAGAAGAAAAAAAGCAATTTGTGTTGAGGCCTATTATGATTCCCAACTACAGTAAAGAAAATGGAAAAAATAACCACTATTATATATTTATTTTGTCCCCACTACCAGTACTTTATCATTCCATTTCCTCCTTCTACTGAGGGACACCAAGTTGGTCTGTGGGACAGTCTCACCAAGCCTCATCCTAATGCAGATCACAATGGGCCATGAGGTGAAGCAATGATGCTACAACCCATTCATTACTCACAGGAGTATACCAGCTTCCCCTTTCCAGATGGTGCTTGGGCCTATCCACTGGGCGAGTGACAATGCTTATTCTTTCTCAAGGTTGAGGACACCACTCAGTCCCCCATAAGAAGTGAAGGTGTGGGATAAGAATCAATTCAGCCAGAAGGCAGGTAGACCTCTGGCCCTTCCATTGCAGCATCCTAATCCTGACAGTAGCACCCCAGAGCTGTGTAATTGCTACTTGGGCTGTACATAAATGCTTTTGCATGCATGCTAACTGTATGGCTGGGTATGCGCTGTAGAGCTGCTCATTAGCACATGATATCTAGGCCCAGACTCTGTGACTGTAACACCAAGTTTGTCCACTAGGAGCTACACAAATGGTGGACTAGAGAAACCTCCTTCTCCACAGGATGGAAAGCAAGCTATGTCTATTTCCCAAAGCCCCCTTCCTGCTCCTTACAACTACCATGCAGCTAGCCAAACAAGGGTCAATTACTTCAGTTACTCACAGGAAAAAAAGGACAGAAAAAGGCAAAATCAATACATGGCACATTTTAGAAATTGCAAAAGCAAATTTGTATCAGCTGTTCATTGAAGTTCATAATACTGTAAATGTCCATGGTTTCAGGACTTTAGTTTCAGTGTTCAGAGCTATCCAGACCTTGCTGTGGTAGAGGGAGGTCCTACTGCTTACTAGTGAGAGTGGGAGCATTGTACTACCTATCTAACACTAGAGGAATGGTTTCCAGCTCTGAAATTGCAATTTTATTAGCCATTTGGGCTGATTACTATCCCTTTCAACTTTCTGGCATAAATATGTGCGTTTGCGCACATTTGCGCACTGCGGGGCTAAGGTTAAACTATTCCCGGTCCCAGAAAGTCTGCTCTTTGAATTTTATCAGCAGTAGCACTAAAATCTGTATACCTGTGACTAGCACTTGCTCTAAAACTCACTAAAAAGTACTAGAAAGCCTTAATTTGTTACAAGCACTCATCTATCCTTGGTAATAAAGAGAAAATAGTCGTAGGCATTGGACAGCCTACAATTGCAAGTACCTTGCCAAAAAGTAAGGAAAAACAGCTCTTGTACTACACAATGAAAGTACATAACCAGGCATGTCCAAGGGTCAGATTCCGGGGATTTCTCCTGTCCACCTGGTGAATCTAGGCATACTGTGGCAATGCAGCAATTGCCTCATGTACACAGACAGCCCTCTCCTCCTACCACCAAACACTACAACCTGCGAGAGATGCACATACATAGCCAAACTGGAAGCAAAGCTCTCTCCAGCCAAATTGTGCTAGACAGTCAAGAGGAGAAGGTTAACACCCACACAACACCTCAAACAACACATAGTCCTTCAAAACTCACACCACCAAAACCCACACATAGCAACACAAAACCCACATATGCGGAGGCTCTTAACATTAACCTGCCCAAGCAACAAGGACCTCCGAAGCTGAAATGCAAACACCACCCCCAAACACAATCAAAGCATCACATAGCTCACAACACCAGTGTGCCACCCAACAGCAGCCCCTAAGGCAAGACAACGTACCCAACACTTTAGTCATAGGTGACTCTATAGTCAGGCACACTGATGTCCCACTCACCAGGCTGAACAAGGAGAAAATTACAGTCAGATGCCTGTCAGGTGCCAAGATCTGCCACATAATGCATGCACTCAAGTCACTCCACAACAAGTACAAATACGACTCTGTCATTGTCCATGTTGGAGTGAATGACTTGAGACATACCTCCCTGGACTGCATGAAAAGAGACATGGAAGAGCTCTTGGATCATGTAGCCCAGGCAGGTATGACCCTAGCCCTGAGTAGCATCCTGCCATTGCCCAGAATTATACCACAGTATAAGGACAAAATGATTGACTTCAATGATTGGCTAAGCTTCTGGTGTCATTTAAAGGGGATCCAGTATCTGTCCACCTGGGACGACATGATTGACAAACCACAATGCTTTGCAAGAGATGGTTTGCACCTGTCGCCCCTGGTATTCAAGTTACTGGCTAAGGCTCTTGCCACCCCTATAGTGCCTTTTTTAAGCAAGGTTCAAAGGACAAAACTACCACCATAATGGGTACAAGCAAGCAAAATCTGAAGGTAATGCTACTCAATGCTAGAAGTCTAAACCTCAAGATGCACTCTCTCGAGGCTCTCCTAAAAATGGAGAACATCAATATCTGTGCAGTAACTGAGACCTGATTCAAAGCTCCAGAGAGCACCCCCTGCAATACCAGGCTACAATTCATAGCACACTTTTCGGCCACCAAACCAGGACTGAAACACTAAAGGTAGAGGAGTGTCCATATTCACCAAGGATATTCACACCTCCAGGCTGGTTGCCCAACACAATGCATCTGAAATTCTCCAGGTGCAACTAACACTAGGTAAGACTGCAATACAAATTGTAGCTTGCTACAGATCCCCCACCATGCCCCAAGATTTTCACTACACCTTTCTAAACATACTGGAAAATATTAAGATACAACCAAACTCCCTAATACTGGGTGATTTCAACTACCCTGCCATTAACTGGGAAAACTACTCCTATGCCAACACCTTTGCTCAACAGTTCTTGGAATTCATAAATTCCAATGCCCTAGAGCAACTAATTCATAGTCCCGCCAAGCGTACCAATATTCTAGACGTGGTCATTACCAACATGGGAGATTGATGCTCCACACCAGTGGTCACCCCTCGTTGGTCAGATCAGAGCATAAGCAGGGTTTAGTCCTGGGTCCTCTACTGTTTGGTATCCACTTCTCTGAAGTACAGGCTAACACAGAAGGTCTTTGGCTAATGAAGTTCGCAGATGACTGCAAACTAGGAGTCATAATCGAAACTCCTAACAATGTGGACATCCTACAAAAGGGATGCCTGGTGTCAAAGCCATGGCCTCAAGCTCAGTGCTAAAAAGTGCATTGTCACCTCCTTTGCTGAAAACTCTGTAACCATGAACTACCACATAGGCGGTAGTCTACTTTAAACACTGAATGTATGATAAGAGACCTTGGGACACAGGTGGACAGTAGTCTCTCCTTTGATAATCACATTGCCACAGTAGTCAGGAAATCCTTCTACATGGCACACCTCATCACAAAAGGTTTCTCATCCAGGAAAAAAGAGGTCATTGTTCCCCTCTACTCGTCACTCATTAACCCATTATAGAGTACAACATCCCTTTTGGTATGTACCTCACAAGACATCTACAGCAACTGTAAAGGCAGCAGAAATACCTCACAAAGAGGATTGCTGGCCTCAAACAGACGCCCTACGCAGACCGTCTCAAAAAACTCTAGCCTAACATACAAAGCTATGTCAAACCCAGAGCTGTTGGACATGCTCCACTTAAAGAAATCCCAATCCCTCTGAGCTACATGCTCTACGGACCTAAAGCTTGTCACCACAATAAACAGAACATGCTGGAGGGATAGATTCCTCTCCCAGAGACTTCCCATACTCTGGAACAAACTACCTATCTATATCAAACAAAGCTCCTCATTAGCACACTTCAAGAAAAATCTTGATGACTGGATGGGAGATAGGAAATTCGTCCCAGGGATCACTTCTGTGGCTCTGCTCGACATGGGCACAGGAAAATAATTTTCTTGGGTGGCAAAAGCCAGGGTACCTTTTTGGCTAGGCTTATATAGTCCCTAGCACCAATAGCCTAGTACCCACCTATGAACCTATGAACAAACTCAAACCCTGTTCCTCATCAGCTGACAAACTCCCTCCATTATTTCTCAAACATGCAGCTAGATCCGTAGCATACTCAGTATCTATACTTACCAATAGATCCATCCAACAAAATACAGCACCAGATATCTGGAAAAAAGTCTTCATAATACCCCTCCACAAGGGAGGAAATTCTACAGAACCCTCAAATTACAGGCATATTGCTATATTATCCCCTAATGTAAGATACTGAAAAAATGTATACATAGACAAATAATAAACCAGGCAAACCTAATTACACCCACACTACACAGTTTCCGACCCTCATACAGTACTACTACTGCCCTCCTATTTTTCACACGCAACATTCCCCAAGTCAGAGATAATAATAAACTTGTATCATCTCTATTCCTCGACCAATCCAAAGCATTTGCTACTGTTTCCCATCCCATCCTCCTTAACAACCTTTCCAACCTACAACACTCTGCCTCCACTACCTCCTGATTTAACAGCTACCTCTCAAACAGATAGTCCATCAGGTGGCAAATATCCTTCTCCCCTTTCTGTCTTGTTAAGACCAGGGTTCCTAAGGCTCTATCCTGGGCCCCCTACTTTTTAATATATTTACAAATAACCTCCATGTCTCCTTCTTCCACTCTACCTTAATTCAGTACACAGATGATTCCACAGTTATTAACACCTCCGACAAGATACAAAATCTTCACGCTGTCACTCAACAATCTCTGCACCTAGCAGAACAATAGTAAACTGAAAACAACCTGCTTCTCAACCTCAAAAAGACCAAGCTTCTCCTTTTCCTTGCAAAAAAACTCAATCCAGCTAAAGACAACTTCACCATCTCATCATTAGATAATATAATTATCACCGCCAACTCAAACACCAAATTGCTTGGCATTACTATAGACCAATTAAAATTCGACCTACATATTTTAAACTGTATCAAAATGCCCAGTCAAAAACTAGGTCTTCTATACCACAACAACAAATATATACCTAACAAATCTAGACCTAAACTGGCTCAAACATTTATTCTACCATTCCTGCTGTATGCTGCTGCCATACTTACTAACCTCCAAAATAATCTCTTAACCAAACTAGAAACCACCTATAACAAGAGAGCCAGATTTGCAGCCAGTAATAGCTACAAATCCCATCATTCTATATCCCTGAAAAGCTTAAGATGGACTGAGCTTCCCCATATGCTTCAAATATCACAACTACAAATTGTACATAGCATCCTAAATAGCCCCAACTCCTGCCCTGCCCTTACATCCATAATTACACCTTACACACCCAATAGTGACCTCAGAAGCACACAACAAAACCTACTTCAGGTGACCAATCCAAACAAAAATATTGGAAAGAAACTTTACACTCAGTTGCATACTCATGGAACAAACTTGCATTGTCCCCAAATATACTAATGAATTTTTCTTCTCTCAATCAACATATCTGCCTGGTATCTGCTATCTAAACTGTCTAGTCCTATTACTCTCTCTGTGGTTAGTCCCTATGCTGTTAAATGGATCTTTGTTGTACTATGTCATGATGTTACTCTGAACTGTGTATTTAGTATATTTTTATTACTCCTTGTATATATCGTAATGCTAACTAAATTTCTTAAACATATTGTTGTAGCATTCTCATAATACTGTACTTTTGCCTAGTAAATATTTCATGTTGTATACTTCTCTTTTTCTGTTTTTGTACTGTTAAGTATCTTACAACTTGAATTTTTTTTTTATTATTTTTTTTTTTAATTACTTTCCTGGAGCTTTTCTCCTCGGGTCGCCAATGAAAAAGGGCTCTCTGGGCCCAGTAGGACTAACCCGGTTAACAAATGTAAAAATAAATAAATAAATAAATAAATATTAAGCAGGATTTACGAAGGCTTGCATGGCGTCTAAGAGTAGTGTAAGACCCCATGCAGCCTTCGCGATCCAGGAACAGCCCTAAAGTCCGTGTAAGAGACCAGCTAAAACGTCTCTTACACGGAGTGGGCATGGATATGCTAATCACCTCACTTGCAGCCCAAAGGCATGCAAATGAGGTAGATTAGTGATCCACGAAGCCCAAAGCAGCCCGTGTAAGAGCTGTTTTAGCTGCAGAAATGTACTCAGTTGACAACTGAGTACGTTTCTGCAAAAACCACAACGGAGCCATGTCAGCTCCAACTAAGGGTGCATATGTGTCAGGCAGCATGCCAATGGCCAAATATGTGGCCATTGGCAAGGTACCCCGATGCAAATATGAAAAATAAATATTTTTTTTTTTCGGCGATCAAAACGCAGCGCAGCCCCGCGCAAACGGGCTGCGCTGTATAAAACATAAACATGAAGGTTATAAACCCACAAATGTGGGTTTTATGCAATACATGGATTTACAATGCAGGGACCAGCAGACCAAAAACAACATGGCCACCGTTTAGTGGTTGCTAAGGGGGGAAGCTGAGTCTAAGACATTTAACTAAGCATTAGCAGGCAATCTGATGTAAATGAATGTTAGGATACTGAATTCCACTGTCACATAGCAAATGAGCACATTCTGAGTAGTGTAAGAGATACATAAGGGGGAGGAATAGAGTAGGAGATAGGTGACATCACGGGGGGAATGGTAGAAAGAAATGCAGTTTATTGGAGGTTAGTGTTTCATGACAGATGTCAGACACATATCATGGAAAGAGGAGTGCCACAACATAAGCATGGGAAAGTCAAGAAATGGAAGGTGTACACTGTTGCTTACACCAAAGTTTCTTGCTGGGCGTGCATGCGCACGTGTGCACGCCATGAAGCGCGAGTAGGGCAGTGTGCGTGCGTGTAAGGCAGACTGAGTATGTGGGAGCCTACTGGCAGACTTGTAACACTGTTTGCACTGGTGTGCGTGCGTTTTAACCCAAATAAGACGATTGTAAACCGTGTAAGCATGTGTGCGCGCGTGTAAGCCACTGTGAGCGTGTTTCTGCTGATATGCACGTTGCTCCCCCCCTGAGGAAACAGAAAGGAAAAAGGAAGCAACAGAATTAGTAGGAAGCTAGCAGGGAATACTGCTGGAGCTAGCAGGTGAAACAATTAGAAGCAGGCAATTACACAGGCAGAATAGTAGCTCAGCCAAGCACTTAAAACTCTGCAAACAGCAGTGCAGGATGTTTCTCTCAAGAGACACTGCAAGACAGGAGTAAGCTATTAGAAGTGAAAACTGAAAAAGCTGAACTCAGAGCAGAAATGCTAGGGGCTGCTATAGCTGTCATAAGGAGACATAGGCTACTTGCTGAGGGTGGTGACAATGCAGATGGTGCCAGACAACCCACAGTGAGGAGACGGAGAAGAGTGTACAGGCCCAGGGTCAGCTACCATGGGTTACATGAGCTGGAGATAGTAGAGCACTATAGACTGGACAGAGACCTCCTGCAGCAAATTGTCGAGCTGTGCAGGCAACGCCTCACACACAGAACCAACAGAGGGGAACCCATCCCAGTGGAAACCAAGGTATGTGTTGGCATAAGAATACTAGCAACAGGTACCTTCCAGAGACCAACTGGTGATATGATGGGAATATCACAGGCATCAGCCTCCAGGGTACTGCACCAGTTCCTGGATGCCATGTCAGCACATGTCGGTGATTATGTATATTTCCCCAATGCCCGTGAGGTATTGGCCAGCAATATGCATCTCTTCCAGCAAATAGCGGAATACCCTGAGGTAGTGGGTGCAATAGACTGCATGCACATACACATCAAAGCACCAGCCGGTGAGCGGGGTAGGGCCTATATTAACCGCAAGGGCTTCCCCTCCATCAACTGCCAGGTCGTGTGTGATGCCCAGGGCATAATAATGAATGTGTGTGCTGGCTGCCCTGGGAGCTACAATGATTCCCATATCTGGCATTTGACGCAGCTGTACCAGACATTTGCCAATGGGGACATCCCACATGGACACCTTGTGGGGGATGCAGGTTATGCACTGGAGCCGTGGCTGATGACACCCATCAGAAACGCACACACACCTGAACAGGAACGCCATAATGAGGCACACGCACAAACACGTAATGTAATAGAGCATGTGTTTGGGCTGCTCAAGTCATGGTTCCGGTGTCTGGACACATCTGGTGGAGCCTTGCAGTACTCACCAACTACATATACCCAAATTGTCATGGTATGTGCTATGCTACATAATATGATCTTGTGAAAACAGCTGCAGCAGGACCAGCATAGGGCCGGGCCAAACAGCCCCCCACCATTGCCAAGGCCATCACAGGCAGAGCGTGACTCGGAGGAGGAACAACCTGAGCCTGCCCCAGTAGGCAGAAGGAGGCATGCCCAGTATGCCCTTTCCTTGGCAAAGAGGCAATGCATAGCACATACACTGGCTCAGTAGGAACCCTGGGAATGATACCCCTCTCTGACTCACTCATATAATAACATGGATGCCTAAAATGACATAACCTGCTCTCAAACATGTACAGGGAGTGTAATATGTGCATCCGACAGAGGCAGCCCTGCAGCACCACCTGAGGCATGAATGCCATGTGTTAAGCAATGTAACACCATGTAGTATATGCACACTTGAGGACCCTGACTAACATCCTACCCTTACCAAGTATGATGCCACAATATGACGATGAGATGATCAATTGCAATAATTGGCTGAAGTATTGCAGTTAGTCAAAGGGGATCCAATGTGTGCCAGCCTGGGATGACATGCTGAGCATGACATGATGCTCCACCTGCTAGGGGTGGCATGCACCTATCAGTCCAGGCCTTATGGATACTGGCAAAGGCTGTTGTTACCCACAGAGTGCCCTGAATAGGTAAGGCTCAAAACACAAACCCACCTCCATAGGTATCAGAAGGGATAAGAACCTAGATGTAATGCTACCCAATGCCAGAAGTCTAAACAGCAAGATGCATGCAGTCTAAACTCACCCAGTATGGAGAATGCTGATATCTGTCCTGTAACAGAAAACTGGGTCAAGGCTCACAACAGCATCCTAACACTACCAGGTTACACCTCATACTGTGCTGTACAGCCTCAAAACATGGAACAAGCTACAAAAGGAGGGTGACTAGCAATAATTGTCAAGGATAACCACACCCCCATGTAGGTACCACAACAAGAAGCAGCATGGACTAGCCATGGTCAAGTAACAGTGGCTAAAACTGCCTCCCAGTTTATAGCCTGCTACAGACTACCGTCCTAACACCAGGAACTGCACCTGGCCTATGTTGGAATACATGAATATATCAAGCCCTCCAAACCACATTATATTGGGTGACTGAAAATACCCAGACAAAGACTGGGAGCGTTATACCAGCTCCAACACTGTAGGAGAAAAGTTCCTAGAATCCATAAACCAAAATGCCCAGGAACAACGTACCACTCCCACAAGAGGGGTAAGCATACTGGATGTGATAATCAGCAACATGGGTACTGGATGGCAAGATGAGAAGTGTATCCCTCACTGGTAAGACCAGACCATAGAGTAATCACACTGGATGTACACATCCTGACCACAGTCCCTGGCCAGAAAACCACAGTGAAAAACATGTGTAAAGCAAAAGTTGCACTCCTCCAAACTGATGTGGAATCCATTAAAGGCCCTGTGCAGGTGCAAAATATGGGCCACACCTCAGAATCTGTTATACAGTCATTCCATGAACACAGCCAGGAATGCTTGGATTATGCAATCCCAAATAAAAACAAGACACAATGCCATACACACAGGCATCTGGCATGCTGGACTCCAGCCATTACCAAAACATGCAAGAGAATGAGGAAGCTACTACATGATAGAGCAAACATAAAAAGGGAAGTAATCACTGATCAGTAGTATGGCAATAAAATATGTCCACACATACAATCCACTAAGGCCAGCTACAACAAGGTGAATCTGTGAATCCTGAGGCAATGTTACACCTGCCCCAAGTACACAGACAACCCTCAACTCCCCCCAAGAAATACAAATATATGTGAGAGATGCAACTATTTATCCAAACCAGAAGCTGAGCTCCCTCAACTCAGTACTGTCAAAACTAGTCAGGAGGAGAAGGTAACCACACACACCACAAACCCAGTCCCACATAGACCTACCACAACTGCAAACCAAAGACATAAACACAGAAAAACATTCCCGGAGGCCCTAATTACAAACACACCACACCAACAGAGGCCTCCAAAGCAGACACCCAAGCAACCACAACCTCCACACATAGCACATGCAACACATAGTACACAAAGCTGGTGTGCCAAACAGTCACAGGCCAGAAGGAGAAACAACATGCCTGATACAGTTGTAATAGGTGACTCCATAATCAGACACACTGCTGTCCCGCTCACCAGACTAAACAAGGGAAAGGGTACAGTAAGCTGCCTGTAGGCTGCTACAATACGCCACATAACACAAGTACGCAGGTCACCCCAAAGCAAGTAGAAATATGATGCAGTCATTGTCCATGCTGGCGTGAATGACCTGAGATGTACCTCCCTGGACTACATGAAAAGAGACATAGATGAGCTCTCTGATTATGTAGTCCAGGCCGGTATGACACTGACCATTTGCAGCATCCTACCCTCACCAAGAATGATGCCACAGTACAAACACAGAATGATCAGCTTTAACAAGTGGCACAATTACTGGTGTCATTCCAAGGGGATCTAATGTCTGTCTGCTTGGGATGTCATGCTTGACAAGCCACGCTGCTGTTCCAGGGATGGCTTGCACCTGTTACCCCTGGGCGTCTGGATATTGGATAAGGCTTTTGCCACCTCCATAGAGCCTTTCATAGGCAAGGCTGAAAAGACTAACCCACCACCCTAGAAAACATAAGTGGAAAGAAACATAAGGGTAATGCTGCCCAATGCCAGACATGTAAACCGCAATATGCATGCTCCCGAGGCCATGCCCAGTATGGAGAACATCGATGTCCGTGCAGTGACAGAAACCTGCTGCAAGCCTCCTGACAGCACACCAGCACTACCAGGTTATACCTCATATCATGCGTTATGGCCCCAAAACCTGGACCAAAACATAAAAGGAGGGGGGGTATCCATATCCAGCACAGACACACATACGCCCAGGTAACTGACAATGCACGAAGCATCGGAGACCACCAATGTGCACCTAACCGTAGGCAAAACTGCTGTACAGTCTGTAGCATGCTACAGGCCACACTCTCACATGCAGGAACCTCACCCAGCCATCCTGAAGACACTGGACAGTATGAATGTCCCACCAAATACCAAACAAGGTACTCACAAATTACCACATAGGTGGTAAACCATTATGTATGGAAGGAGTAATCAGGGACCTAGGGACACAAGTGGACAGTAACCTGTTATGTGACACTCACATTGCCAATCTGGCTAGGACGACTGTCTATATTGGACACCGTATCATGAAAGGATTCACATCTACGTCAACAGAGGTCATTGTGCCCCTGTACTGTTCTCTTATCAGACCCATAATCTAGTACAATGCCTCATTTGGGATGTACCTTACCTGACACCTGCAGCAGTTAGAAAGACCTCAAAGGTACCTCACCAAGAGGATAAAGGGTCTCAAATATATGTCATATGCTGCCTGGCTGTAGACACCCCAGCTGAATGCAGTCACATACTGCCTACACAGAGGCATTGTATGCCTGTTGTACAAGACCATGTCCAACACAGGTGTAATGGACATGCTCCACCCCAAAAAACCCAAAGCCATCGGAGCTGTGAGAGTGAGAGATGTCAACCTCAACACATAATGAAAGAGGATGTGCTGGAGGGACAGATACATAACCCAGAGGCTCCCTACACCCTGGAACAGAATCCCACTCCATGTTAGGCAGAGCCCCTCACTGACACTCTTCAACAGGAATCTTGCCAAGTGGATGGATGATCGTAGATATACACTGGGGGTTCTTCACTGTGTCACGTCCAGACAGAGGCACAGTAAAGTAAATCATAAATGGCCATAATATTCACATAGCAAGGGGTGGCGAAAGCCACACACACTCTGGCTAGGCTTATAAATGCCCTAGGGTGGATAGCCTAGTATGAACCTATGAACCTATGAAGATACAAATTGTACAGGACACTAAGGATAATCACAAGGCTTTCTCAACTGATGGTAGGAACCTTGTTGGGAATTCACGGATATGCTCTGAATCACTCAAATATTACAAACAACATACCAAACACACACACATATTGCCAACATACAACCTGACAGGTGCAGTGCAAACCCCGCCCCAGAATGCAAAATATCTATCCCAGCAGACTGCTGGCCCCCTGACATTGCAGATGCTGAGGTAACAGCCAGCATCTACAAAGCAAAACACACAGCAGCAATGGTATGAGATGGTGTCCTGGGCTGAGTCCAACATGGACTCCAAGAAGAATGGAATGCCAAATCACACTACTGCTCAATGTCAGCCTTACCACAGGATATGTACCCAAAGAGCAGTGTACAACAACAGTGGTCCTTCTCAA
Organism: Protopterus annectens; assembly: GCF_019279795.1. Lineage (NCBI taxonomy): Eukaryota > Metazoa > Chordata > Ceratodontiformes > Protopteridae > Protopterus > Protopterus annectens. Next base: position 223,300,311 of record NC_056726.1, read on the forward strand.
CAAAGGTGTTGCCTGAATGGATACTGCAAACTACCACCCCAGAATCCTGACAAGCTTGGTCTGCACAGCTATGGAAAGGATCACCATGTACTGCAGACATAAAGATATTGGGGACCTACTGACACCGGACCCTACCCAGTGTGGCTTTCTTAAGTGCAGATGCTGCCCCTTAAACATGTTTGACTCATTTGAAACAGTCATTAAGGTCATTGATGAGGGCAATGTGGTCCACACAATGTAGCTGGACCTTGCAAAGGCTTCCATACAATACCCCACGTGTTCATTATAGATAGGCTCACCAGCTTAAATATAAACCCCTATGTCAGTAGAGGGTTTGCAAACCAGACCAAGGACAGAACTGACATGGTCAGACATGCTGCAGCCATGTCAGACTACAAACCAGATATAACTGGCATCCCACAAGGCTTGGTCCTGGGACCTCCCTCGTTTGGTATATATATCCCATAGGTACAGGCCAACATGGAAGGACTGTGTCTGAACATGTTTGCAGAGGACTACAAACTGGCCACCATATCTGACCCTCCAGCTGACACAAGCATCCCACAAAAGGGCCACATAGAAACAGACAACTGGTGCCATAGCCATGTCAGCAAGCTAATTGCAGAAAAGTGTATAGTCAACCCCTGTGGATATGCAGTAAGTGCCCACCAATTACCACATAGGTGTTAACCCATTAAGTACTTAACATGTAATGAGAGACCTGGGGACACAAGATGATAGATATCCTGCATTGGACAAACATGTGGCTGTAGTGGTTACAGAAACATACCATATACCCACCTATCATGAAGGTTGTCAGAGCTAGATAAGGGGATGTTATTGTGGCTCTGCAGTCATCCTTCATCAGCGTTACAATTGACTACAATAGCCCCTGTGGGATGTACCTCAGCAGACACCTCCATCAACTGTAAAGTCCCCAAAAGTACCTCACCAGGAGTATCAAAGAGCTTGAACAGATGCCATGTGTTGCCTGATTAAACAAACTGCAGCTCCACACACTGCCATACTGCCCACCCAGGGGCAAGCTGTGCCTGATGTATAAAGCCATGTCCAAGCTGGAATCAATGAACATGCTGCACTTGTACAATCTGAATGGCAGTGAGCTATGCACATGAGAGACCTGAACCCCAGCACTGACATACATAGGACAAGCTGTACTGCATGATCCATAACACCAGAAGCCACCCCCACTCATGAGTAAACTCCCAGTACAGGTCAGCCAGAGAGTCACTCATCGACTCTCCTCAAGAGGAATCTTGATGAGTGGATGGGAGATGGTAGGATTACCCTGGGTATCACTGTTATGTCACGAGTAGAAGGAGGCACAGTATACTAACCATGACGTATGTCATGGCAAACTCCACTTACAATGTGTGTCGAAGGACAAACACACTCTCCGACTAGCATTAGAAATGGCCTAGGGCACATCGCTAGTGTTTGCCAATGTACACCTATGTTGTGGAATACACTACCAATGTTGGACAAGCCTGGTTTAAGTAGTTCATATCTGAACATAATGCAACATGGTCAGATGTGCACAACTGGCCCCTAACCAGGCTGTTGTGCTCACTATGAAAATGTAAAGCAGTGATAGGACTAAAGCCCAGGATACTGTCCACCATAGTGAAAGTACTGAACCAGTACACTATACGGTACTACAGTGTTAGGTCAGTATGAAAGGATGTTGACAACTGTATGCAAAGTATCCCATGCAAACCCTGCAGGCAGAGTATAATCCCTGTTGTGTTCAGACACAAAGCAGTTGGACAGTAACTACACAACATGACACACAACACACAACCATAAACGTGAGATATAGTTGAATTTCACACTCATCCACAAATGTGGTGGGCTGCAGAGTTCAACATATGGAAAGCTCACACTGGGCATGCTCGCACACTTTGATAAATGAGACATATGTCAGACAACATGCCATGGGAAGCCTGAACTGGGCATGCTCACACACTTGGGCCAAATCTCAGTTTAGCATTTGGCCACACATATCTGTTATTTGTACGTGTTATTCCAGGAACCAACCACAGTACAGCAATCTGCCCAGTGCACACAGTTAAATGACTACAGAGACATACGTGATATAGTGGATCTCTCCCATATTCAAACATCTTCCACAGATACACAAGTTGTTCATAGAAACAGGGAATGCTATGGCAATAAAGACCTGCAAACAGTCTATCAGCAACAAATATTGTGCATCTGACAATTAAACATATGGGTGTAGAGGTCAACACTAGGCTGTTTGCCCTAGGGAATGACAGCTTAGCCAGAGTGTGCTTGGCATCTGCCTCCCCAGTACAGTAGGCTACTGTGCCACTGTAAAGTAGGTCACATAAGGCACCATGTGAGGCTAGTGTGCTGTGCCTCTGTCAAGCAGGGACACAGTGGAGATCCCAGGGGTTGAATTTGCTAAGCCACATCCATGCTGTTGGTGTGTGCTGGAAGAGGGTTGCTGAGGAGCTCTAACAGTAAGTGGGCGTCAATAACAGACTGAGGGGAGCCTTATCTGCATTGTCTGGACAATTTCACTGTCAACACTTTGTCGTGATGATTATGAGGGATCGAAGTGTCATGCCAGTACTGTTCAGAGATGTCCTCCCTCTGTGGGCTACTGCTCTGCAATGTATTAGCTCACTCTGTCTGTTGGACAGCTCATATATAGCTGGTGTACACCTGACAGGTGTCCTGTTGTAGAGCAGTCATGGGTATATTTGGGATAGCATGATCAATGCAAACCTTCCACATGCTCATAGAATGCAATTGTCAAGGATTGCAGAGTGGCCTGTATACTCCCCCACATGGGTCCTTTGAAGTCTTCCACCCCAGTCTTCACAAGTGTAAAGTCTGCTTTTGATAAATACACTTTGTTTGCAGTGATAACCTTGCCTGGGGGTGGGGGTGGGATATGGATGTCCAGGGAAAGGTGGGTATGGCCAGATATCAACAATGGTGGTCTACCTCTGGTGTGGAACAGTGAGTACCCATGTTGCAGGTGGTCAGGTGCAATATGTATTCCCCCTTGTGGCTGTGGTGAGTGGTCCTGCCATAGCATATGGACTCACAAATTGTAGTGGCTGTAGGGTAATTTTGTAGAGGCCTGAGTAGTTCCCACACACAACATACCTGTACCTGACGTTAACAACTGGAATGGTGTATGTGAACACCTGCATATCTTGGCACTGTTCCCAGGGAAGCAAAGTGTGTGTCCTGGATGTGGGAGGGGTTGTCCGAACTGGTTGTGTTGTGTGTTACAGGTCCTGTGGTCACGAAGCATGGTATAGAACATAACCTGCCAGTGCGATGTGCATATCTGACCCTGAAGTAGGTGGCTGCAAATGCATATATATGCTATCCCCCACCTGAGAGGTAGTACTAGATGTACATACCTCTGTAGAAATAATGATGTCAGCACCCTATAAATACTGCAGGTGCAGAGCAGATGCCCAGTAATTTGGATAGTGCGCTCTGCTAATGCGTCTCCCTCAAGTGTCATAATATAGTTAGGTAGGGGTTTGAATCCTGCAAATGCTCAGTGTGTGTGGGTGAGTGGGGTTGGTGTGTATGCAAGTCTGTGTGAGGGAAATGTCCCTTTTGGCAACTGGGAAAACACACTACAGGATGCACATTCCCCTTTCTAAACACTGATGATGTCAGCACCCTATAAGTACAGCAGGAGAAGGGAAACCTCCCAGTAATGCGAATAGCGTGCTCTGCTAATGCGTCTGCCTCGAGGGTCATAACATAGTTAGGTAGGGGTTTGAATTCTGCAAATGCTCAGTGTGTGTGGAGGGGGGTTAGTGTGTGTGCAATTCTGTATGAAAGAAATGTCCCTTTTGGCAACTAGGAGAACACACTACAGGATGTACATTCCCCTTTCTAAACACTGATGATGTCAGCACCCTATAAGTACAGCAGGAGAAGGGAAACCTCCCAGTAATGCGAATAGCACGCTCTGCTAATGTGTCCATCTCGAGTATCATAACATAGTTAGGTAGGGGTTTGAATCCTGCAAATGCTTAGTGTGTGTGGAGGGGGGTTAGTGTGTGTGCAATTCTGTATAAAAGAAATGTCCCTTTTGGCAACTAGGAAAACACACTACAGGATGCACATTCCCCTTTCTAAACACTGATGATGTCAGCACCCTATAAGTACAGCAGGAGAAGGGAAACCTCCCAGTAATGCGAATAGCATGCTCCGCTAATGCGTCCATCTCGAGTGTCATAACATAGTTAGGTAGGGATTTGAATCCTGCAAATGCTCAGTGTGTGTGTGGAAGGGGGTTAGTGAGTGTGCAATTCTGTATGAAAGAAATGTCCCTTTTGGCAACTAGGAGAACACACTACAGGATGCACATTCCCCTTTCTAAACACATGATGTCAGCACCCTATAAGTACAGCAGGAGAAGAGAAACCTCCCAGTAACGCGAATAGCGCGCTCTGCTAATGCGTCAGTCTTGTGTTCCATAACATAGTTAGGTAGGGGTTTGAATCCGGCAAGTGTGTGTGTTTGGGTGAGGGGGGTTAGTGTGTGTGCAATTCTGTGTGAGAGCAATGTCCCTCTTGGCAAGTAGGAGAACACACGACAAGATGCACATTCCTCTTTCTAAACACTGATGATGTCAGCACCCTATAAGTACAGCAGGAAAAAGGAAACCTCCCAGTAATTCGAATAGCGCACTTTGCTAATGTGTCCATCTTGAGTGTCATAACATAGTTAGGTAGGGGTTTGAATCCTGCAAGTGTGTGGGGGGTGTGCAATTACATGTGTGAGAGAACTGACCCTTTTGCCAACCAGTACAACACACCAGCTGCTGCATATTCCAATCTCTACACAGAGATGATGTCAGCACCCTACAAGTACAGTGGAAGAGGCCAAATCTCCCAGTAATGCAAATAGCACACTCTGCTACTGCATCTCTCACTACTGTCATAGCACAGTTAGTTATGGCTTTGAATTCCACACATGCCATGTGTGTTTTTGTCACACAGAATGCCCATGTGTGTGGGTTGTTGTTCACAATAATGCATGACATTGATTAAACCAGTAATGGCAATGGACACAGATGATGTATGTGTGTGCCAAATACACATATGTACCTGTGACCTTCAATAGTTCCCATGGGTCATACCAGCCTGTGCCACATGCTCAGAGAGCCCTTCCATGTTCCCTATCATGTAGTCCAGGGAGGTACATCACAGGTCAGCCATAGTGGCATGGACAATGACTGAGTCATATGTGTCCATGCCTCTGACTGACCTGTATGCTTGTGTTATGTGGTGGACCATAGTGCCCCACAGGCATATCACTGTGACCTTCACCTTGTCCAGCCTGGTGAGCGGGACCTCACTGTACCGGACAATAAAGGTACCTAACACAACTGTAGCAGGTGTGTTGTCTAGCCGTACAGGCTGTGACTGTTTGGCACACAGGATTTGTGTGCCATGTGTTGCATGTGCTGTGTTCTGGCTTAACGTATGCCTGTGTGCCAGCTGCAGAGGTGTCTGCTGCTCAGTCAGGATGCTATTCTGAGGCTCCACGAATGGCCCAGTGTGTTCACGTGTTTGGATTGCTGTCAGTGTAGGTCTACATCAGACTGGTATTGTAGTCACTGTAGTATTTCATGCCACCTGACAGGTTATGCCAGTACTGGGTTTGGAGTGCTTATTCCCCAGTTTGGCTATGTGGTTGCATCTCATACATGTGTTGTACGTCCATGTGTAGGGGAGAGGGTTGACTGTGTACATGTGGCAGCTGTGACATTGCCACATGACCCACATATACCACAACTGTACCATAGAGGTGACTGACAAGTGACCTTTGCACATGCTACCATAGTATTGTGATTGCCATGGTGATTAACAGCACATAGAGCCAATGGTGAACAAGGTACATAGGTCCATAGGTTCATAGGTTCATAGGTTCATACTAGGCTATCTGCCCTAGGGCATTTATAAGCCTAACCAGAATGTGTTTGACTTTCGCCACCCATTTTAAATTAATTTGCTATGCCCTTTTCCGAGGTTAGTATACTGTGCCTCTGTCTAACAGTGACACAGAAGTGATACCCGGGGTAAACCTATGATCTCCCATCCACTCATCAAGATTCTTCTTGAAGAGAGTCAATGAGGGACTCTGCCTAACCTGTACCGGGATTGTATTCCAGAGTGAAGGGAGCCTCTGGGTTATGAATCTGTCCCTCCAGCATGTCCTATTTATTTCAGTGCTGAGGTTCAAGTCTCTCGAGCGCGTAGCTCGATGGGATTTGGATATTCTGAGGTGCAGCATGTCCATTAATTCCGGGTAGAACATGGCTTTATACATCAGGCACAGATCGCCTCTGAACAGGCGGTATGCCACTGAGTAGAGCTGGAGTTTCTTTAACCGGGCAGCATATGGCATCTGTTTGAGCCCTTTGATCCTCTTGCTGAGGTACTTTTGGGGTCTTTGCAGTTGCTGCAGGTGTCTGGTAAGGTACATCCCAACAGGGGCATTGTACTCAATTATGGGCCTGCTGAGGGATGAGTAAAGAGGCACAATGACCTCCCCTGATCTACATGTGAATCCCTTCATGATGAGGTGGGCTATATAAAATGTTTTTCTAACCACTTTGGCCATGTGGTTGTCAAATGAGAGATTGCTATCAACTTGGGTCCCCAGGTCCCTAATTACTTCTTCTGTACTTAATGGATTACCACCTATGTGGTAATTTGTGGGCACTTTGTTTTTGCCAAAGGGGATGACTATACACTGTTCGGCATTTAGCTTGAGGCCATGGCTCTGGCACCAGTTGTCTGTTTCTATGAGGCCCTTTTGGAGCATGCTTGTGTCAGCTGGAGAGTCGATTATGGTGGCCAGTTTGCAGTCATCTGCGAACTTGGTCAGCCACAGTCCTTCCGTGTTGGCCTGTACCTCTGAGAAATATATACCAAACAAGAGAGGTCCCAGGACTGAGCCTTGTGGGACACCACTTGTAACTGTTTTGGAGTCTGACATGGCTCCAGCAATTCTAACCATGTGGGTTCTGTCCTTGAGCCAGTTTGCAATCCATCTAGTGACATAGGGGTTTATATTTAAGCTGGTGAGCTTCTCTATAATGCCCAAGTGTGGTATTGTATCGAAGGCTTTAGCGAGGTCCAGGTAGGCTGTGTGGACCACCTTCCCCTCGTCAATGGCCTTGGTGACTGTTTCAAAGAAATCAACCAGGTTTAAGAGGCAGGATCTGCCCTTAACAAAGCCGAACTGGGTAGGACCCAGTGTCTGTAGGTCCCCAATATCTTTATTTATGAGGTCCATGATGATCCTTTCCATAGCTTTGCAGACCAAGCTAGTCAGGCCTATGGGGCGATAGTTTCCAGGATCCGTTGAGGCACCACCTTTATGGAGAGGGACTACTGTTGCTGTACGCCGCTCTTTGGGCACATATCCTGTAGTATGGCTGAGATTGAACAGTAGTTTTATGTTTGGGTTTAGCTCTTCTTGGAGTTCATGTAGGACACAGCCCGGGACACTGTCTGGTCCCATTGATGCTGTGTTTTTTGCTTTGGAGAGGACGGCTCTTACCTGAGCATCTGAGATGTCAGGGGGCAGCACTCTGCTGGGATAGATATTTGCCCTTTTGGTGTGGAGTGGGGGAGAAGTTTGCGCTGAACCTGTCAGCTAGGATGTTGGCAATGTCTGTGGGTTCGGTGTTTCTTTTTTCATTTTGGACTAATTCTGAGCATATCTGGGAATTACCACCCAGGTTCCTAACATAACTAAAGAAAGACTTGTGATTATCCTTAGTGTCCTGTGCAATTTCCTCTCGAAGCTGGCCTTAGACAATGTTATGAGTGCCCGTACTTTTCTGCTAATACTGATCAGTGATGCCTTCCCTTTTTGGGATTTTGCTCTATCATTTAGTAGCTTCCTCCTTCTATTGTATAGTTTGTTTATGGCTGGGGTCCACCAGACAGGACGTCTGCCTTTGGAGGATTGGGTCTTGGTTTTATTTGGGATCGCATGATTCATGCATTCCTGAAGGTGTCCATAGAATGCGTTTATAGAGGATTCTGCAGTCTGGGCCGTATTTTCCACAGGCCCGAGGGCTTTGAAGGATTCCACCTTGGTTTTGAGGAGTGTGAATTTGCTTTAGAGAAGGTCTTCACTGTGGTTTTCTGGGCAGGGGGTGGGGTTGGGATGTGAATATCCAGTGAGATTAGTTTATGGTCTGTTCTTACCAGTGAGGGATACACATCTGGTCTGGAGCATAGAGTCCCCATGTTGGTGATGATCAGGTCCAGTATGTTTTCCCCTCTTGTGGGAGTGGTAACAAGTTGTTCCATAGCATTTGAGTTTATAAATTCTAGGAACCTTTGGGCTAGGGTGTTGAAGCTAGAGTAATGCTCCCAGTCTATGTTTGGGTAGCTGAAGTCGCCCAATATAATGGTGTTTGGAGAGACCTTCATATTTTCCAGTGTTCTCAGGAAGGCCGAGTGGGGTTCCTGGGTTTGGGAGGGTGGTCTGTAGCAGGCTATAACCTGGAAGGCAGTTTTACCCACTGTTAGTTGCACATGGATAGTCTCTGATGCTTCGTGCTTTGCCACCAACCTGGAGGTGTGGGTATCTTTGATGAATATCGATACTCCCCCTCCTTTTGTGGTTTGGTCCATGTTTTGGGGCCAAAAAGCATGGTATGAGGTATAACCTGGTAGTGCTGGGGTGCTCTCGGTAGCCCTGAACCAGGTATCTGTTACTGCACAGATATCGATGTTCTCCATGCTAAGGAGAGTTTCAAGTGCGTGCATCTTGAGGTTTAGACTTCTGGCTACAATAACTGGATGGAAACCCAGGTGCTCATACCTGCAGTAATACACATGTCAAATAACTGGAAGTGGTACAGCATGTTTGCTTGCAGTTACCCTGGAGCACTGGTCCCACCTGCAATGCAGAGTTACGGAGCTTCTGTGGACTCCTAGTGACATCTGCATAGCTTACTATATGTATGTCCATGTCTCACTTGACAGAACGTCACTGTTTGTCCTGTTCACATGTACGTTGCCTGTGACACATTGCATATGACTTACCTGGTATTTGTCCACGTGAGCAGTCATATATGCTGCATGGAGTCCATTGTACAACAAACAAGCTGTACCACTTCCAGTAGGTAACAGTGCAAATATGCAGGCACTATACACATGTACATGGAAATACACAGGTCAGATGGCTAGGGTCCAGACTCAGCGCACACAAGTGTACAGACCATGTACCATCAGGATGTACAATAACTGGATAGAAACCCAGGTGCTCGTACCTGCAGTAATACACATGTCAAATAACAGACACTGAGCCTTCACTCAGTGGTTCCATACTTAGTAGGATGTATGCTACCTGGCCTGCCACCACAGTATCCCTGACATGTATGGGGACTCTCCCTCCTGTGACAGTTAGTTTTGTGTGTTGGGGCTGTCTAGCATGGTATGAGATGTGAGCTTGCAGTGCTAGGTTGCTCCTGTGTGTCCTGTACCAGTCGTGTAGTACTGCACACATATCAACATCCTCATACATCCGCATTGCAGAGTCCAGTGTGGGCAACATGCCACTTGCAGTTTACATGTCCATCATTGCGTATCAATACTTTCATTACCTTATCCCCTGTGCTACCTATGTATGTAGCCTTCTGTTGACATCCTTACCACCAGTATGCCAACATGTGTAGATGATACACTATGGTACTTACCATGGGTGTAGACAACAGTACATGACAATCATACCCTTACTGCATCAGGCATGCTGGGATATACTCACAATTATATCAGCACACAGTACTGTTAACAACATGATACTATTACTACACGTCTATGTAGTCACCCTGTGCATCAGCAACATGTTAACCTGTACCTGCACTGATGTTACAGATTGCAGGAGGTGGCACAGTTTCATCATATGCACAGGGTGTGAACTTGGTATGCCTGAGTCAGCCACCAATACCACCAATTGACATGTATGTGTATGTGTGTTGGTGAGGGACAGCAGTACAAGGTGGGGCAATGTTGATGCAGTGTGTGCGTGTATGTGGTAGCCCTTGGTGTTGTCAATTCGCATGTATGTATGGATGCACACAGTTCCACCTCATGGCTGCCATATACTGGTGTTTGTGGACAGCCACAGACTGTACCTGCCAGGTCATACAGATCAGTGTCTCTGTCCATGGACACGGTACCTGTGCCTTGTAGGGGTGCTACGTATGGTATCCGGTACCAACCCAGACTGGGTACTGTCATCAGAAGCAGGTGTTCATTGACTGGACACAGATCCCTGTTGGGCCTGGCCAGAGCCACGTGCACGTGGTCTCCTGGGGCGGTCTGATGACAGCACAGACCCAGCATTGCTGGGGCTGCTGCTGGCACTATGGGGGCAGCTGCGGCCCTGTTGTCATCCGCGACGACTGCCAGCTGCTGCTGTTGCTGGCATATGCCCACGTCGATGCCTCAACCATCCACCATCGCCCTGGCTCATGGACATGTAGTTGTGGAACCGGTCTAATATGTCCCCACAACGTCTGTCTATGACATCGGTGAAATTACGGATGGCAGCCGCAATGTCACGCATACTGTCAGTCATGGCTGTGTGACATGCTGTCAGCTCCCTCAGACCCTGTCTGGTGTACCATTCCATATGTGACTGTGCCTTCATGACAGCCCGAAACATAGCTGAGGTTGTAAGACCTCTGTGGGCACGTCTGACAAGGGCAGTACACCCACGGATGCTCCCACGAGAACCCCTGGACATCTGTCTGTGTGGTACCATCTCAGGGCTATGCCCATGGCTGCTGTGTGGGGACGCATGTGCCACAGATACCACATTACCCTGGTCAATGCCCACTGTATCCTGTCCATCACCTAGGGACATTGGTGACAAAGGGTGTATTGGCAGGATAACTGTGCGCATTGATGGGGTTGACAGCTGTGTGCTGTCAATTGGCTGACCAATGACGGACCCTGGCATACCTTCCTGTGCCATTATACAGATGTCATCATTATCAGTACCCATGTCCCCTGATTCAGGTTCCCTGCTGCATGACACCAGAGCAGCACCAGAACCTGTGGGAGGGAAACAGGAAACACAGTTTACAATGTCTACACAATATTACCAGTGATGCACACATCCACACATGCACAGGTCCACACATGCACACATGCACACATGCACAGGTGCACACATGCACACAGTTGCACACATGCACACAGTTGCACACATGCACACAGTTGCACACAGTTGCACACAGTTGCACACTACTCAGTATGCGAGATATCAACACACAGACACAGACACACCTGCATGCATACACAGAGCACTACTCAGTGAGCCTAATATTACTATTACTGTCAAAACTATTAAAGGTATTGTTAATACACACTCACCAGCATGGATAGGCTGCATTGCTGTAACACCGGAGGGACCTGCAGAAGTGAGGAAACTAATGTCAGTGGGCACAACTGTGCCATTGTTACTGAGTATGATACAGGTCAGTAGTACAACAGTCACCTTTCACAGGTCAGCTGCTGATATTGAGAATATCACACTTGCACATTAAATACTATGATGACAGCTACAAACCAAGGACACACCTCACACATGCATTAACTACCAGTGTACACAACAGTCAACTATACATATGGCATATTACCTGCACACTAGTAGTCTTGCTGCTGCGTGGCTCCAGCCTCCATCATAATGCATGTCTGCTGCTGCTGTTGTTGTTGGCGGGCTGGAGCCACAACACTTATGAGTAGTCCCTCCAGTCTGGTGAGTGGGGGATGTGTAGCCACCCCACCACCTGTGGCAACCTGTTGCCTGTGGATATCTGATGCACGCTGATGGACATTTCTGATTAAATCACTGCAGTGATGTCGTACCTGCTCATATGTCCTATTATGCGTGCCTATGTCATTTACCCGACGGACCAGGTCTTGCCACAGTGCAGCCCTCTCCTGCTGATTCCGGCTGCTGCGGGAAAAGAGTATTGCATAATCCCGCACCAGGCTCTGGTGTATCTCCTCATCCTCAGCTGCTGAGTAAGCTGGATTGCGCTGGTGAGCCATAGTCCTGAAAAAGGAAATAACATGATATCAGCTAAATATGTCAGCAGAATTTGGCACACATACTACACATGCTACTCGACTGTTGTGATACAACATATCTCACATATATAGCATCTGTCTGTCTATTGGTGGATACACATGTACATGGCTAGGTATCAGTGCTCAGCCAACAACTGTGCAACAGTACCTGGCACACTCCATATGACATACTACCAAACCCCAGCAGTCAGAACACTGATTCAGGTACAAAGCACCTCCTCACTCTGGGGGTTTGTATCGAGGTACTGTATGGGGTACATCATCAACTACTGTGAGCTGACCACAAACTAATTGCCCTGGATATACATATCCCACCTCCACCACCAGCACAAACGACTATAGTGAATAACATTTCAAATGCAAACTTTACACTTTGTAACAGTGACATGGTATCCTTTCAGCCCACTGGGCCAGTGGAAGACACAACCCACAATGCTGACCCCTTCACAAATTATTTCTACGGACATCTCCGAGAATGCATGGATCATGCAATCCCATATAAGACCAAGACACTCTCGACAAAGGGACAGCATCCTGTCTGGTGGACCCCAGCCATAGACAAATTGTATAACAAAAGATGGAAGCTACTGCAAGACAGAGCATAATTCCATAAAGGGAAGGCATGTCTGATCAGCACTAGTAAGGAGCTATTTTCTCACATACAAACATCCATGGGCAACTTTGAGAGGGAAATCAACAGGGACACTACAGATAACCACAAGGCCTTCTTCAGTTATGTTAGCAACCTGGACAGAAACCCTGCACTATGCTCATAGTTAGTACACAACAAGAAATAATTCCCTGAACCCACAGATATTGGCAACATTGTGGCAGACAGGTTCAGTGCAGGTTTCCCCCCTCCCTCTCCCCCAAATAAGACATAGTTATCCCAGCTGACTGTAACCTCCCTGTCATCACAGATGTCCAGGTGAGAGCCGCCCTCAGGAAAGCAGGATACACAACATGAATGGGACCTGATGGTATCCCTGGTTGCATGCTACATGAACTCCAAGAGGAGCTAAACACACATATAGAAGTGCTATGTAACACTAGCCTGACTACAGGATATGTACCTGTACACTGGCGCACAGCAGCAGTGGTTCCACTCCACGAAGGAGGCACCTCTACATACCACTACAATACAACACAATACAATACATTACAATACAATACAATACAATATGCTATTGCCCCTGGGACTACAGCAGCATACTGTTCTGCTACCCTGACCATTGTGACACATGTGATGTGATGGTACCTGCTGCTGCCAAACAGTTACACAGGGTGACTCATATGGCATATTACCTATCTGACTAACATTCAGCAGGGGTATGTGTGACATGTACTCATGGGGAGTCTTGCTTCTTAACGCTGTGTGTGTTATTGCAGGGTATGTCTTATCTGTGGGTAGGAACCTGTACCTCCACCATGTGCTCTCTATTGCAGTGTCACGGACGGCACACAGCAGTCATTTAGGTTGTGGATGGTGTGAGGTGTTACCATGATTGTTGGACATCTGTCATGGGTGTGACTTAAGTATGTAAATCCAGGAGTTGTAACCTCTATGTGGGTAGTATGTGTGTACTCTGTGGTGTTGTCAGTCACTGTGCATTGGTAATGTGTTTGGGTGCATTGTCACATATGTATATATATATATATATATATATATATATATATATATATATATATATATCTGTCTACATATACACAATAGATATGGAGGGGGGGTGTGACAGAGAGGGGGTGAGAGTGACAGAGGGGGTGGGACAGGGGGAGTGTGAGATCATCATATACAGTCATACCTGTAGATAGTCAGATCTGTCTGTCTATGTATATGTATCTACATATATCTATATCTGTATGTGTGTATTACATATATATGTTTGTACATATTCTATCTATCTACATCTGTCTATGTATTCCTACATCTCTCTCTATGTATGTATACATATATGCATATATATATATATATATATATATATATATATATATATATATGTATATATATAAATATACATACATACATATATTGACATACATACGTATCCATATGATAGATAGGTATATCAACATGTTTGTTTACAAAACTGTATACACACACTAACATACTGCTAAACATACATAACTGTGAAACCTACTTTGTACATTGCACTACAACCTACATTCAACCTACATTGATATGTGCACATAGATGCTCTCACATACATATGTATGTACAGCCTTCACTGATAGTTGCTGTATGTCCCCTGCCCTTTGCACATCTTCATGCACATATGGATACAGACCAATGACACATATGAAGGGTTCACAGTATGTAGACTTTTATAGTATTACTTTACATTACCTGTGTTTGTCACAGCTGCTTGTGTTGCCGTCTGGTTTTGTGTCCTGCTTCTCCACTTGCCAGTTGTCAGCTTTCAAGTGGTTGTTGCTGACCGGTTTTGTTTGTGTATGTTTAATTTTTTTTTTTCTCTGTCTCTCTCTGTCTCTCCCTACCTCCACAGGGTGCAATGAAAGTATTGCATGTGTGGACTGGGAGTACAGCATGCTTTTGTAGGTATCTGCATATGTCCATGTGATGGCCTCTGCACCAATTGTTAGCCAGCATTTGCTAATTGCATGCAGCCAGTTGTGTACTGATTGCAGTTCTCACTGTGATTTCAGGACAGTGCTATAAAAAGGTATGTGAGATAGGCGTAGCCCTTTCAGATTTGAAGGGCAGGGACCATGCTGGTATGCTGTGGACACTGTTCTGTGAGTGTAAAGGTTAGTATCTCTCTCATATTTCCGGCTGTGTTGTAGATTAACATTTCTCCATTCATTTCTCCAGTTTCCTGTACTAAGTGTGTATGTACACTGACACCTAAGACTACTACTACTGTTAATGTGGGTGTGTGTGCTTTCCTGTGGGACATGTGGTGTAACTGGTGTATAGCAGTGGCTCTTGCACTTTGTTGCTATGGCTTCAAAATTTGCCCTTTACATTCACTACTTGTATGCCTGCTAGGTGTCTTGACTGTAGTGTGTTGCTGTGGCTTTCCTATTTTCCATGTACATTCACACCTTGGAATGCTTGCTATATCTGCTAGGGTGTTACTGCATGCAGTGTGGTCTGGCCATGGTGTGGGCCTTGACATCTATTAGGGTATTTGAGTATGCTGCTGAGCAGGCCCCAGAGACTCTCAGGTGCATCTTTTATCTGCCTCATGGAATGGTACATATCAGTGGGGTACACCCATTAAATTGTCTGGTATTCTGCAGTTGTGACTGTGGGATAGCATGAGCATATGTATTACTACACTATTTCTGCCGTGCAAGTGGTGCATACTTTCAGGACTTCATAGTTACCATTGCATGTGTTGTAACACCTTTCTGCCTACTGTTTGTACATTTCATATGGAGTCTGTGGGGCATCCCTGTAACTCAGTCACTGTTGCTATGTCTAGGCTCTTAACTATTCAAATATGGCAGTGTCAGACCTCTCAAGTGTACAGATATTTGCAGGTTGTCCACATTTCTGCCTCATATTTTGGTCAATATCTCATGGACAGCTCTTTCTGGCAAATCACTCTAGGCTCAAGTCAGAATATAGTGACAAACATTTAAGTTTCAGACTTCATACCCTTCCAGACATCCAACAAAATGCAGAACCTGTTACTCTCTGAACTGTCTAAGTTTGTTGTAACATTATTTGGAATGTGTCCCTGTTTTTGGCCCTTTGCTCCACATATTTTATTACTTGGTCCGGATGTGTTCCTATAAGAGGTTGTGGGGTATGGCCAGTGATTATCCTGCTGTGAGTATGTGTGTGGCCTGCAAGGTGCTACAGTGACATTACCTACTAGCTACCAACTAGCATGGCTGTTTCTGTTCGCACACTACTATTATAGAAATCCACTAGATTTGACAGTAAATATACATGACATGCTTTGTGTACTACACATCCTATATTCCCTTTACATTCATTCCTACTATTACATGATATATTTATTGTAGCACAATGTTCTTATATAACAGTCATGGCTTAGTAGTAAGTCATGCAGACTACTGTTTCCAAGGTCCTGGGTTCGGGACTGACAGTGGGATTTTATTTTGCTTTTGAACAGACTACAGGACCTGTCATTCAGAGTGACTAAGGCACTTTTAAGCAGTTGTAACCGGGTTAGCGCTGGTTTGCCCGGAGCTCACGCATGTGCACTGGCGTTCAGCTCCACGCACACCCGCTTACAACCGCTTAAAAGTGCTTACTCTTGCACACCAGCTATTTTCTTTGAAAGAAATGAAAATGGGGAGACAGGAAAGTGGTGAAAAAGGGGTCACAAAGAGGGTAAGGCAGTAGGGAAACAAGCTTGGGTTTTGCAGGAGGGATGTAGGTAAGGCCCATAGCTGCCCATTTCTTCATCAGCAACAGCTGTGCATATGTTTGTAATTTGGTGTGACATTTGAAACCTTCCACCCCTGAGAGAGGTGTAAGGACAACAATAATACTTGTTGTACAGCCACTTGTAATTGACAGTTTCCATGTCCAACAGACATGTGTGCAAAATGGGCAGCTATGTATGGGGCGTACTTTTTTTGTGGGTACAGAGTGCCCCTTTTTTTTTTTTTCAGGTGAGAGTGGTATGTCAGGTAAAGGAAGTCGGTATAGCTGGGGAGGTAGGTTGGGTAGGTCAACAGACAAGACAAACAAGACGCATACAGGGGCAGTGTATGACACGTGTGGGGGGGGTTACACAATTGACGGGGACGGATGTTTGGATATCTAGAGCCCATGAGCCCACAGATGGCAACAGTGGAACTGATATCCCCACACATGGGCAGTTGCCACTGTGCCTTCACTGCCCAGGACGGGGCTGTCCTGGGGGCTGTGTAGGCTGGGCAGCAGGCATGCCCATTAGTTGTGCCACCTGTGCCTCAAGCTGGCGTAGGGGCCCAAGAACAGCTTCCTGGATCTCCCTACGCACCACAGTCCGGACGCTATGGAGGGTGAGTGGTGGTTCTCCTCCGGCCACACTTGCAGAGGGGGGACGAGCCCCATCCCCTGCAGCGCTTCCACCTGCAGGTGGCACAGGGCCACCGGAGGAGGGTCCGGACTGGGCACTACTGCCAGATGCACTCGCCAGCTGAGGTGGGAGAGGTGGGTCCGCTGGAACCCGCCTTCCCTGTCGTCCTATGTTTTGCATTATGTCATGACAGTTTAGGTTAGTAACATACAATACCATTCACAATTAGTTGTAACAGCATCCATTAGTATTCCCATTAACCAAACACCCAGATATTCACACCATTGAACAGCGAGCATAACACATGCATAATTTGAACAGCAATACACAGTCCAACAACATGCAGGGTTGATTGATGGCAACAGGCCATCAGGTTTGGATGTATGAACAGGGCAGATGCATCAACGTACATGCAAATATGTATGACCCAACAGGACAAATGTTCAGGGGTGTTAATTGTGATTGCACATACCAATTTCACGTGGAATGGATTATATGTGGTTATAGGGTAGGGTGAAGAAAATATTATTAACACCTTCAAATACCAATACATATGCTGTACATTTCTACTAGCTGCAGATATATACACACTACAGTTCTACCTACAGTTTCCTATGTGATAACTACTTCAAGTTGGTGATAGGAATGTTACTGCTACATCAATATACATTTTCATTTTTATTCATACACGTTCATATCTGGCTCTGTTCAGCTACATCATCCTGCTACATTTGCTTTATATAGCTATAGACAACTGTGGATGTTTGGTATTTCAGACAACCATACTATCTGCATATTGCAGACTGAGAGCAACATATCCAGATTTTGGGATACACATTCCAGCTGCAGGAACATTTTGAACACATTTCGCAGTTTGGTTCTGCTTGTCACATTCATTTCATTCTGTACTGACTGCAGTATACTTTATTCAGGAGTTATTGCTACTTTATTGGTGGATTCATAACTCTTTCTCACACTCTCTCACTTGTTTTATTTTTACAATTCAGGATGGTACTTACTTCTAGGCTTTATTGACATGTTTTACCTGTAGTTATTACAATCCTTTCCAACAGTCTCACTTCTGTCATGTTTCAGTATTTCAACAGGGATATATTTCACACGTGTTTTACTCAGCTTCTGCAGCTGTACTTTTCAGCCTGCTGCAGGTTGTGTACTATTATATTACAGGTTGGACATCTTTATTTCAGACTTTATTTCAGACATTTTCATTTTTCCGTTTGGATTACAGACTGCAACACACTTTTGTAATCAAGCAATACTTGCAAACCCTCTTACACTGTTACTTGCACATTTTATTACTTAGTGACTACACTGCACTCTTTTACTAACTGTCATACTTTTATATTTATTTACAGTTACAGGGAGAGGATTACTGACCTGCCTGGTGGCGCAACCGCACAAGCCTATCGCCATAGGCTCCACAGTTCGCAGAACGGACACCTGCAGCTGTAATATAAATAAAGAAATATTGGTATACACATCTCCATAATATCAGCTAGGTTAATTTCTTACATAAATAATTAGATGTAACTTACTCAGTAGTGGGGCGTTGGGCATTTGCCGGGCCTCCTGGATCCAAAGGTTCAGTTGGTCCTGCTTCCATCTCTTCAGGTCCGCATGGTGGTGACGGACCTGCTCACCAGTCCTTGGAATCCCTGTGGCACTGGTAAGATCATGAGCCAACCGGTCCCACGCCTCAGCCCTATATGCTCCCCACAGGACCTGGCCCTGCATGAGTTGGGCCTCATGATTGTGGATAAGGAGCCAAACCATATATTTGGACTCCTCAACGCC
Organism: Protopterus annectens; assembly: GCF_019279795.1. Classification (NCBI taxonomy): domain Eukaryota; kingdom Metazoa; phylum Chordata; order Ceratodontiformes; family Protopteridae; genus Protopterus; species Protopterus annectens. The sequence continues at coordinate 223,319,284 of NC_056726.1, forward strand.
CCACCTCTGTGCTCGAAAGCAACTACCCTCACCTACACCTGACATTCTGGCTGCAAGTTAGTTCTACAATCGGTTATGCTGTGTATTCCCGCCTATGGGGCTTATATATGCCGTTTTTCCCGCACTTATCTGTGATTGGCCATTTTGGAATTGTATCAGCTTCACAAAACCTGCTTTGTCATGCTCCTCTTTCTATTCATTCCTATATATTTGCTATTACTGGATTTCTCAGTACAGCTGTCATGGCTTAGTGGTTCAGTACCTTGACTATGGTGCATGGTATCCTGGGTTCGAACCCGGCCACTGCTTTTTATATTTTATGACTGTCTAGACAGGCTAGGAGGTGTGTCTGTGTAAAGGCAGTTTTGTTACAGCTTGCTCAACGTTGTCCGTCGGTTAGCTTGTTGGCGGTGCAGCTCCGCATAAGCGGTTACGCTTTACGCTTCATTTGGCTGTCAGCACGCATATTACGCTCAGCTCAGCTAGGGGCACACAGTTTCAGCATGTTAAACCACTGCTCACCTATGGGCACTCATTTTGCACCTGTTGAACCACTGCTCACCTACGGGCACTCATTTTGCACCTGTTAAACCACTGCTCACCTTTGGGCAGATGCACTCAACTTGTTAAACTGTAGCTCAGCTATAGGCACATCTGGCATTTTTTATTATTTTGTTATCTCACATTTCTTCAAAATAAATGGCCCATTTCATTACATTTTACATAAAATATAATTTTATATGTGTACATATATGTCAGGGACTTGTTTCGTGCTTATTTCACTGAAAATAAAAATTGATGTTGTGGGGTCTCGAACCATGACTGCCTGCTCTTCAGCCGACGTTTCTACCGCTACGCTATTGCTTTTTGGCTTACTTTGCATATTTAGTTCTTATATGCTATTCCACTGACTGCTAACTGTGGCTAAGCGCCAGGCACGCCCACGCAAACGAGCGCACTCACGGGCAAACATATTTACAATTTAAAAAAATATATAACATGTTCATTTCTATATTTTATGTTCATAGTCTGTGGGGGCATGTGTTGCGTTGTGTTTATTCACATTTCCATGGACTCTGTCGTGGGGGTTTACTTTTGGGACTTGTACTCTTCTGGGGGCGTGTCCGTTTGCAGGGCTCGGCCTACGGACACGCCCCCTACTGTCTTCCACGGACCGTGTAAGCCTTAGGTGTGATTCAGCATGCCCTCATGCATATGCATGACATGCTGACGTCACACCGTTTAACTGCAGCCTCCGTGTAAGCCTTGAGCCTTGTAACTCTTACACGGAGGCTTCGTGAATCCTGCCCATAGTCTTTTCCTCAACTAGATGACTATAGAAAAGACCCAGGGGGAGCTGTGTGATATTAGCTTCTTCTTTCACTGTTCCTCATTTTACTTAATGCTGAGCATTGTGGGTACACCTCTGCTACAGTATAAGGCTATGCTAAATCAGCTACATCAGAAATGAGACCTCATACTATCTGACATTGGGAAACAAATTGATATGTGTACCAGCTTTACAGTTACTGGAAATGCTGTTATCAGAACTTATAGGATGGCTTTCTACATACTCAATTTATTGTTACTCAGTGAATGAGAAGATATAGTACCTGCAGATAAGCAGAATAATTTACTGCCTATTCCCATCATATTATGGCTAATGATTTCCAGCTAATTACCTCCATATGGCCAAGTGTTGGTACCACCATCACTGAAATACCGAATCTTATATAAGATGTGAAGGATGTGCACCTCTATAAAGTGTAAAGGAGCCTCTACTATGCATTACTGAAGGAATACAGTTCAGTCTCCTTTACTAACATGGATACTGGTCCAGATTGTTTGGGCTGCACACTAATGATTAAGAGTCTTGTGCACTCACTGACCTAAGGCTGTGCATGGTATACCGCCCATACCTCTCAACCGCTCTAGATCAAGAAATCTGGACAAAGCCGTAAATAAAAGTTGGACAAAGCCCCAAAGATAGGGACAATTTTTAAATATTACTCTATCAAACTTTGAATGTTGATAGAATAACAGGTTTTGCATTAGCATGCATTTTCTAAAGGATATGAAGTCTGAAACTCAAATGTCTGTCATTATTTTCTAATTTCAATCTTTAATGATTTAGCACTAATTTGCCAGAAAAACACAATTTTATGAAAAACAGACCAAAAATATGAGGCCAAAATCTGGACATTCTATGAAAAATCTGTACAGTTGAGAGGTATGATACCTCCCATGTGAAATAAGCAAGGTAAATCCTCATAAGGTGCCCAAGCCTCCTCTGCTGACTTTTCTTAACATGAAGATACAATGGCTGTACTCCAGAGTCTTTTTGGGTTGCTGAGTATCTCACTTAGTCACAGACAGTGAGCCCAGTTACCCACTGAGGGGACCTAATTTCACCTACCCCTATTCACAGTCTCATCCTTTTTGTCACTACTCAAAGCACATGACTCTAGATGAGGAAACAGACTGACTGGTAAACTGAAAGCTTCTGTGACTCATCCCTTGCCTTCCATTCATGCTTGTAGTACTGTTATCACTGCAGCAATCTGCTGGTCAGCCTTCTAGTCTCTTGTATCCTCACTTGTGAAGAAGACTACAAAATACTTACAATCCTCCACCTGAGGTACCTGTGTCCCTCACAATTCATCTGAATATAGCAATTCACCACTTTCTTGGGGACAATCAAGAAATCTGATTTTGAAGTGGTAATTTCCATCCCCAAAGCTTCACACTTAGCAGTGAAACACTCTATGCATCCATGTATACTGTACATCTCAAACTCTTGAGGCATCACTTGTGAATATTTTGTTATTCTATGTTTGAATACTGAATGTACTGTTTTTGTTTCTTTACACCCATTCATTTTATGAGTCTTCAAAATGACTGAATGCATAAACCGTGAGGATGACTTATGAACATTAAAGATGAGAGTGACAGTTTTACTGATGTTTATCGTGTCTCCCATCAGAGAATGTCAGTGGAGAGTTGTGATTGTACAACATCTATAGGTATCATCGTTGCCTAGTGTGTGATCTGTGAACAAGTTCTCAGGAACCACTCATTAACATGAGGGAAAAATTACCACAGGAAAAGCTTCAGACAGCATTGACGACTACTTGTGCAACTCACTCATTTAAAAAAAAGTTGCCATATCTATTGTCACTGGATTGCTGTTATAAACAACCCTCAGCTTAAACATTGCTTGACGTCATAGGTTTATAGGTTCATAGGTAGGTAATAGGCTATCGGCCCTAGGGCTTATACAAGCCTAGCCATAACGATTCCCTGGCTATTGCTTCCCACAAATATTTACTTTCCAGGACCCCTGTCTAGGGTGGATTTCCTATCTCTCATCCAATCGTCAAAGTTCCTCTTGAAGAGGGCCATTGAGGTGCTCTGCCTGACATGTATGGGCAGCCTATTCCAGAATATGGGGAGTCTCTGGGTCAGGAACCTATCCCTCCAGCATGTTCTATTCATCATGATGACAAGGTTAAGATCCCTGGAGCATGTGGCTTGGAGGACTGGGATTTCTTTAAGTGTAGCATGTCCAACAACTCTGGGTTTGAAATGGCCTTGTACGTTAGGAAGAGATCGCCTCTGAGTAGGCAATATGTGACAGAGTATTGCTGGAGTTTCTTTAGACGATCAGCATAAGGCATCTGCTTTAGGCCTGTGATTCTTTTTGTGAGGTATTTCTACAGCCTTTCTAGTTGTTGCAGATGTCTTGTGAGGTACATACCAAACAGGGCATTGTGCTCTATAATGGATCTAATGAGGGATGAGTACAGAGGGATAATGACCTCCTTTTTTCTGGATGAAAAACCCTTAGTGATGAGGTGTACCACATAGAATGATTTTCTAACTGTTGTGGCTATGTGGTATCAAAGGTGATACCACTGTCCACCTGTGTCCCTAAGTCTCACTTCAGTTTTTAGTGTACTGCCACCTATGTGGTAGTTCACAGGTACATGTTTTTTCCCAAAGGGGACAACTATACATTCTTTGGCATTTAGCTTGAGCCCATGGCTCTGGCACTAGGCATCTGTTTCTGAAAAGCCCTTTTGTAGTATATCCACATTATTTGAGGATTCAGTAATGGCTCCTAGCCTGCAGTCATCTGCAAACTTTGTAAGCCAGAGTCCCTAAGTGTTGGCCTGTACTTCAGAGAAGTAGATGCCAAACAAGAGTGGTTCCAGGACAGAACCCTGCGGTACACCACTTGTCACTTGTCTGGAGCTGGATTTGGAGTTGGCTGCTTTTATAGTGTGTGTTCTGTCAGTAAGCCAGACCTTCCAGTTCCCATCTGCATGGGTGTCATGAAGTTTGTTACTTCTGACTTGAGAAGCATGAAGTTGGCTTTGGAGAAATTTTTTACGGAGGTTTCCTTAAAGGGGGGTGGGGGTGGGATGTGGATGTCAAGGGTGATTAGCTTGTGGTCGGTTCTGACCAGTGAGGAATTGACCTCTGGTGTGGAACACCGGTCACCCATGTTGGTAATGACCAGGTCTAGGATATTGCTGCCCCTGGTGGGGGTGTGGATAAGTTGATCCAAGCCATTGGAATTTATGAATTCCAGAAAACATTGAGCAAAAGAGTTGGTACATGAGTAGTTTTCCCATTTAATGGTGCGGTAGTTGAAATTGCCCATTATTAGGGTGTTGGGTTGTACCCTAATATTTTCCAGTGTATTAAGAAATGAGGAGTGGGAATCCTGGGGCATGGTGGGGGATCTGTAGCAAGCTACAATTTGGATTGCGGTCTTGCACAGAGTTAGTTGCACTTAGAAAATCTCGGATGCATTATGCGGAGCAACTAGCCTGGAGGTAAGGATATCCTTAATGAATATGGACACATCTCTGCCTTTAGTGTTTCGGTCCAAGTTATGTGGCTGAAAGATGTGGTATGAATTATAGCCTGGTAATGCAGGGGTGCTCTCTGGAGCCTTGAACCAGGTCTCTGTCACTGCACAGATGTCGATGTTCTCCATTTTAAGGAGTGCCTTGAGTGAGTGCATTTTGAGGTTTAGACATCTAGCATTGAGTAGCATTACCCTCAGATTTTGCTTGCTTGCACCTGTTACAGTGGTGAATCTGATGAAGCTCATGTGCATTAAAATGAGTGAAAGCGCTTAACAAAGTTACTCTGGTGGTCCTGTGGTTGGACTTATTGTCTCAGTTCAGTTCTTTCAGTGTCATTTTTTTATTTTGTTGACGGTGGTGAATTTGTCATTTGAACCTTGCCTAAAAAAGACACTGTAGGGGTGGCGTGAGCCTTAGCCAGTATCCGGAATCACAAGAACGACAGGTGCAGGCCATCTCTGGCAAAGCATCGTGGTCTGTCGATCATGTCATCCCAGGCAGACAGATACTGGATCCCCTTAGAATGACACCAGAAGCTTAGCCAATTGCTGAAGTCAATCATTTTGTCCTTGGCCTGTGGTATCATTCTGGGTGATGGCAGGATGCTACTCAGGGCTAAGGTCATACCTGCCTGGACTACAAGAATGGAGAGCTCCTCCATGTCTCTTTTCATGTAGTCCAGAGAGGTATGTCTCAAGTCATTCACACCAACATGGACAATGACAGAGTCATATTTGTACTTGCTGTGGAGTGAACTGAGTGCATGCATTATGTGGTGGACCCTGGCACCCGACAGGCAGCTGACAGTAACTTTCTCCTTGTTTAGCCTGGTGAGTGGAACATCAGTGTCCCTGACTATAGAGTCACCTATGACTAGAGTGTTGGGTACGTTGTTATGCCTTATGGGTTGTGGTTAAGTGGAACACTGAGTTTGTGGGCTATGTGTCATTTGGGTTGTGTTGGGGGGTGGAAGTTGCTTGTGTTTCTGCTTTGGAGGTCTCTGTTGCTAGATTTTTATTGAGAGCCTCTGTGAATGTAGGTGTGTGTTTTGTGTTTCTATGTGTGTGGGTTTTGGTGGTGTAGGTTTTGAGGGAATATGTGATGAGTGTGGTGTGGTGCAAGTGTTTACCTTCTCCTCTTGACTGTCTAGTCCAGTCTTGGATGAAGAGAGCTTTGCTTCCACTTTGGCTATATAATTGCATCTCTCACAGGTTGTAGTGTTGGGTGGTAGGAGGAAAAGGTTGTCTGTGTACATGAGGCAATTGCTGCATTACCCCAAGATGCCCAGATTCATCAGGTAGACAGGAGAAAACACTGGGAGCTGACCCTTAGATATGCCTGGATAGGTGCTTATTTATTAAGTACTAAAAACTGTTTTCCTCTAGGCAAGTGAGGAAAGTTGAGTGCTGTAGTAATTTGTAGCTTATTTAGTGCTTACAATAAGTTCTGAACAAGTGCTGAGCTCAAAGAAACAGATTTGAGTGCTAAAACTAAAAAACTGTCTAGTTCTAAACTAAGGGAAAATTTGAACAGCAGACTTTATGGCGCCGGGAATACTTTAACCCTAGCTAAGCGGCGATGCATAAAGTGTATTTTTTTTTTAATATAACAGTAGCAAATGAGCAAACCAATTTAAACAAATTAACCAATTAACCAATACAAAGATAAAATTGAGCCCCGTTCCAGCAGTCTTCGATCAGACAAGTTCTAACTGCACACTCCTGCCACTAGGGTGCAGGGGAACCTTCTCCAAAAAAAGATGGCTTGGATTAGTGCTCACGTTATACAAACAAAGCTAGATTCAGCAGGTCTGAATCTAGTCTATGCTATAGCAAACAAGGTGTACCAATTTCATAAAGAAATGGTTCAAGTTAAGAAGTGATCTGATGAAGGAAGTTGCTACGGGTGCTAGGGAGAATGAGGGAAGATATGAGGTGGGAGGCAGAGTCTTAATGTCGAGAATTTCTGGTTTATTAAGCTTTTCTATTTTTTTCGATGAAAAAGCTTTTATGTAGAGTTGAAGTTTCACTAGAAGGTTTGTTAGGGAAAGGATTTGGTGAAGAGAGGTTCCCTGGAGATAGTAATTTGTTTATTGAGTGCCAGAATTTCTTGGGGTTGGAATGTGGGTTGCTCAGAGATTTTTGATAGAATTTTTTTTTTGTCCAGTAGGACCTGCTTTTTTGTTTGGTTGCAAAGCTGTTTATACAAGTTCAGATGGAAAGTTGAGTTGTTATTTGTTTTTTTTTTCCACGCTCTCCAGGCACTGTCTCTGTTGTTCATAAGTGATCGAGTTCCCGGTTTAGCCGTGGTGCATAATTATATTTTAACCTAATTTTTTTACTAGGATACAGGGTGTTTAGGATTTATAGGACTATATTGTTGAAGCTTTGGACAGCCACGTCAAGGGGGTAATGTATGTAGGAATGACCAGTTTACAGTGGACAATAGTTTGTTTAGGGTAACAGGGGTGTAGTTTTTAAGGTTATGAGACTCTCTGTATTGGTGGCTCTTGTTAAGATTGGGAGACTGTCTTACTACCGAGGTAGGGTGTTGGCCACTAAGGGAGTTAGGTAGGGTGAAAGGGTTATGATAGCACTGGGGATTGGATACTAATATCCACTCGATGACCGAGCCATTCCAGGAATTCTTTTGCCAGTGTGTGGATGAGGTGATCAGCTGGGTAGAGCCAGAAAACTGGACCAGGCTGGCTTCCAAGAAAACAATCAGGAAAACCAAGCTCAGTCAATTCCAGGTCAGTGTATCATGGTATCTTCCTAATAACTAGAAATCTTGTGCTACTAATCTAGTACAGTGTGGTGACATGGACCACCACTTCTATAGGAAAAAACACTACAAATATGTGCTGCAAGTACATAGGTAAACCTTATCAAAGAGAAAGAAAGTAGTTTTAAGTAACTTACCTAGGAGTACAATATGAAAAAAAATGGTGGGGGGAGGGCAGTAGTGTGCATGCTTACAGTAAAAGGCTATAGCAAAAATGTCTTCAGTTTAGAGGACAGATTAAACACAACTCTAACATACACTATTTTAGCTGAAAGCACTTTAGCGTTCCACCGACGCAGGGTCTCACAGAGCAGGGCAACCAGACAGCCTTTGGTTTACTGGAGGTTGGCCAGGACACAGTTAAAACTTTTGCTGAGGGGAATGTGAGCACACTACTGGGGATTCCTAATCTGCCTGTGACAAAGTCCTGAAAACTAAGGCAGAAATCTTTGTATAAAACTAAGTAATGCCCATCAGAATTTGGCTGGCTCTGCATTTCTCTGTCTTTAAGGAGTTAAAAGTGTTGACGTTTGCGTATAAATTCTTCCTTGCCCATATGAAGCTTGGCATAGATTCATGTGAACTATCAAACCAACTATTCAGTGAGGAGAAAGCAGCACTGGGAAAATAATATATATTTTGTAGTGCACATATCTCTGTAATAAATGAAGACTGTTCCAGCACAATAAATTATATTTTAGCCTTTATTTTAAGTCTTCAAAGTTTCTTTCTGTTGAGGCAGCTATGCCAGCAGAAATCCACAAATGAAAGAATAAGAATCCCTCTGTGGAGTGGATTCCAAGACGGATCAGACCTCTAGGGTGGCAGCCATTAGCAACATCAAAAGCCTACAAAGGACTATATATTGTTGACAGACTTTGCTAACTGAAGTGACGATGTCCAGAAGATCAACAAAAAAGAGAAAAGGTGAAGAACAAATGTGAAAACTCAGGAGACTGAACACACTGTAGAGCAGAGGTGGAAAAAACAGCTGTAGCAACACGTGAAGGAAACATTTCTTTAGTCACCATAGACAGAAAGACTGACTAAATGCACTCTGTTTTCAAAATAAATGCCTCCCCGATGGAATATATAGAGCCAAATAACAGAATGCTGTAGGAATGAGAAAGTCCTTTACCCAGATATTCAGAAGAAATAGCTAGCATGCAAACTACTGAAAAGGAGATGAAAGAAAAAAGTACAGTTGTGTATACTTTATAAATATAGATGTTTGAGTGTATTCACTGTTGCAGGCATCTCATCTGGGTTATCCCTGCCAGGGTAGCCCTCGGCCGGCCCAAATACCAGAGGCTTAGTATTTCTGAGCAGTTGCTGTCACTTCAGAACTGACGTCAGGTCGTCAGTAGTATAAAGTAAGGCAGCCAACACCATTACATCAGTTTTTCTTGCCCTAACTGTCAGGATTCCCCAAGTGGGAGTCAGGATATGGTGGAAGAACCCCACCACTAGAGAGTAAATACCAAAAGGTTCATTGTAAGGAGAGAGAGAGAGAGAGAAGAGGGGGATGGAGGGAGGGAAACCAGGACTGCAACAGTGAATACACTCAAACATCTACATTTATGGTAAGTGTACACAACTGTACTATGTTCTTTGTGTTTCACTGTTGCAGTCATCACGTTTGGGTTGATTCCCAAAGCTGAGGAAAAGGATGGAGGCAGTCAAGGAGACCAGGGGCTAACTAGGATGCCCTGCAAGACTGCAGTGGCAATGCCTGCTCTGAATTTGGAGAAGATAGGCAGGTGGTAATGCTTGGTGAAAGTGTGAACAGATGTTCAGGTGGCAGCCTCCATGATGTCCCTGGTGGGGACTCATCTGAGGAAAGCTGCAGAGGTGGAAGCTGCTCTGGTAGAGTGAGTCCTGACCCCCTTAGGGGGAGGTTTGCCATGTTGCTTGTAACAGAAATGGATGCAGTATGCTATCCATTTGGAAATGGTTGGTTTGGAGATGGCTTTGCCCTCTGCCCCTGCAGCAAAGCTGACCAGTAATTGATCAGTCTTTCTGAATGATTTAGTCCTGTCTAGATAGAATCTGAGCTGTCTGTGCACATCTAGAGAGTGCAGGATCCTTTCCTCCTTGTTTTGTGGGTTAGGGAAAAAGGTGGGCAAATGAATGGATTGGTTGAGAGCCACACTGGACACCACTGGGCGTGAAGGATGGATTAGTCCTGAAGACACCCTGTCAGCATGGAAGATGATTAAGGGCTCTACAGCTAGTAGCTCGGAGATGCTTCTGGCTGAAGTGATGGCCAGAAGAAAAGCTGTCTTCCAGGAGAGAAATTTTAACTCTGCTGAAGATGCTGGTTCAAATGGTGGGGCAGGGTGAGCTTTTCTAACACAAAGTTTAGGTCCCAAGCTGGGGTAGATGCTCTTCTCGGTGGCTTCAAGTTGCTAGCCCCTCTTAGGAACTGTTTGATCAGAGGGTGTGAGAAAAAGGGGGGTTCGGTGTGGAAATGAGCAGAGATAGCAGAGGAATGAATTGTAATAGAGGAAAAGGAGAGACCACTGTGTAGCAGGTCAGCTAGGTAATCCAGGATGAGAGGTAGGGAAGGCTGTGCTGTATCAGCTCCCTTAGCCTGAATCAAGGTGCAGAACCTTTTCCATTTGTCAGTATAAGACTTTCTAGTGCTAGGGCATCTAGCCTCACGTATAACATCTAGAACCTGTTTACTGAGATTGGCAAATTGATCAGAGGTCAGGGAATAAGCCAGGCTGCCAAACTGAGGGCCTGCAATTGGGGATGCATAAATTCTCCTTCTCTCTGGGTCAGGAGGGTTGGGGTCTAAGGGAGATGTCATGGTGGCAGTGGGGACAGACTGTGCAGCAGTGGATACCAGTGCTGGCGAGGCCAGTCTGGAGCAATCAGAATTGTCCTTGGTTTTTCCTCCCTTATTTTGAGCAGTACCCTGGTGATGAGAGGTAGTGGGGGAAATGCATAGACCGAGAGATTGACCCAGGGGAAGGATAGGGCATCCACTTTCCAAGCTATGCAGTGGTGCTGAACATGCTGAGCTGATGGTTGGTGTGGGAGGCAAAGAGGTCGACCTTCAGGGTGCCCCATTTCTGAGTTATTAGGGTGAAGGTTCTTTGGTCTAGCTGCCACTTGTGTGGGTCCAGAAGATTTCTGCTTACACCAACAAACAACACTGGTGCTCCAGAAAAATGAGCCAAGGAAATAACATAAAATAGTTTATTCAACGTTTTCATCTGATAGACTTCTTCAGAATAAAAATATACTAACTTAGTTATTTCCTTTGTGGAAGATTTCTGCTTGCAGTAATTTTGACTTCATCTTATTTAATCGCAGTGCTGTATGGTGACATACAAGGACCACCAGACATGATAAAGTTTAGTTTCCTGCTCCACGGTAGCCAGGTAGGTGACATAGTTTTCCTCGTATTTCTGGAGCACCAGTGTTGTTTGTTGTTCAAAGTTGGTTTCGCTGATTTTGGGTTTTTCTTTGGTTATAATATTTCTGCTTAAGTGATCTGCTAGAGAGTTTAGAGAGCCTGGCAGATCACTTAAGTGATCTGCCAGAGAGTTTAGAGAGCCTGGTAGGAATTGTGCTAACAGGTGGAGTTGCATGGCAGAGGCTGTGTGCCAAAGAGTCATGGCCAGCCTGCATAGACGGTAGGAGTGAGTCCCTCCCTGCTTGTTGATATACCACATCACAGTGGTGTTGTCTGTTTTGATCAGGAGAGCCCCTGGGGAGAGAAGGGGCCTGAAAGCTGTCAATGCATGCTGGACAGCTAACATCTCTTTTTGGTTGATGTGCAGATGGATTTGCTGTGGGCTCCATTGGCCCTGTATGCACCTGCCGTCCAGGTGTGCACCCCGGCATAGTCTGATGCATCTGTGGTGAGGGTCTGGGTGGCGGGGGTTGGTGAGAAAGGTAGTCCCTTGTTGTGGGAGCATGCTGCTGCCCACCAAAGAAACTTTTTCCTTAGGCAAGGTATCATTGGTATAAGAGTTTCCGGGTCTTGAGAGTGTTGACAATAAAAAGGCTTTTTAGGTACTATTGTAGTTTCCTCATATGCAGTCTGGCATATGGAATGAGTAGAATGCAAGATGCCATGAACCCCAGAACTTGCAGGATTTTCCTTGCAGATAACTGGGATCTGATGGCTAGTTGAGAGAAGTAGGTTGTCAGGTAAGTTTGCTTTTCTGGTGTAAGGAATGCCATCTGGAATGCTGTGTCCTGGCTTGCTCCCAGGAATATAATCCTTTGGGTGGGCACTAGTTTGGATTTCTTTTCATTGATAGTGTACCCTAGGGAGGTCAGCAGGTCCTTTACAAAGGCCAGGTGCTTGAGCAGCTTTTCCTGACTGTTTGCCTGAATTAGGCAGTTGTCTAAGTATGGGTAAATTTGGATATTCCTTTGTCTGCAAAAGTCAATGGTGGGAGTCACACGTTTTGTGAAAACTCTGGGAGCGGTAGATAAGCCAAATGGAAGCACAAAGAACTATAAGTGCAGGGATCCTGCCTTGAAACATAGATATTTCCTGCATGATTCCCTGGTAGGAATGTGGAGGTAGGCCTCTGTTAGGTTTAGGGTGGCTAGGCAAGTATTCTTGGAGAGCATGGGTAGCTGTTGCTGGAGGGTGAGCATTTTGAATTTTTGGTATCACCAGGAAGGTGTTTAGAATTGATAGATTGAGGATGGGGCGCCAGGTGCCCTCTTTTCTGGGTACCAGAAAAAGTCTGGAGTAGAAACCTTGGCCTATCTATTCTGCAGGAATGTGTTCTATTGCCCTCATAGAGAGCAGGGAAAGGACTTGCTTTTTCACCTCTGCCCACTAGTTTGGTGGTAGATCTGGGAACTCTTTTGGGGTAGGAAGAGTGTGGAAAGAAAATTTGTATCCTTGGGACACTATGTTGAGGACCCAGCAGTCGTTGGTAATCGTGGACCAGGGGCTTGCATGGAAGGAGAGTTTTCCTCCTAGGGGCAAGTGCAGGTAGGCAGAGGGAGGGGGTGGGGGAGGAGAGTCATTGTGAGTTCTTACCATGAGGGGTGGCTTAGAACTCCCTGGTTTTGAAGTGGAGGAACTCCACTGCTTTGATCTCTGCATTCCCTGTGGCTGCTGTCTGGGGGGGGTCTGCTTCCCCGAGGTCTGGGCTGTCTGGTGGAGGGCAGGAAAGGACCAGTGCTTGGAGGGGCAATGCCTGCTGAACCTGGGTGGCTGGACCTGTAGGAATCCTTAACTGTCTGCATAGATTTAGCTTTTATATCCATCTTTATTTTAAAACCTCCTCTGCCTCGATGCCAAATAAGTTGTCTTTGTGCAAGGGTGCATCCAATAATTTAGATTTGACATGGTCTGGCAAGGGCTGTTCCTTAAGCCAAGCATGCCTTCTAAGGACAAAACCAGTGAATGCTGTCCTGCAAGAACCTTCTAGAGCATAAAACCCACAGTGCAAGGTGTGCTTAGTTACTTGACTTGCCAAATGCATTAACTCTTGTAACTCTTTAGATTCTGCACAAGCAGGAAAGGAAGACACTTTTTGTTTGAGGAGTTCCATGGTATGTTGCTGAAATTTTAGCATATGGAGCTGACAATTTAGTGCTCTGATAGCAAGAGTAGCAGAGGTGTATACTTTTTTACCCCATCTGTATAGTGCTCAGGAATCCCTATCTGAGGAGGTGGGATTCTTAGCAGAGGTTGCTTTAATTCCTTTAGGCCCTTGAGAAATTACCTCAGGGTCAGCAGTAGGATTTTTGAAAAGGAATTGGTGTGAGTCAGGGACTCTGTGATACCTGTCAGGTTTTCTGGGAGCAGGAAGGAGGATGTCAGGAGTCAAACTGGATTCCAGTAAAACATCGTCCACAACATCCAGGACTGGGAGAATGGTCAGGGGTCTGTGCTGTGGAAGATCTAAGAATTCTCTGAGTCTCTTTTTAGACTGAGGGTAGTCCTGACATTACCATTGGAAATGCTCCCTTAAAGTATGAAGGTTTTCCCCAAAGGAAAAGTCCTCAAGTGGAGAGGCTGAAGGAATGGATTCCTCTACATCAGAATCCTCATAAGGAGAGAGGGGTTGCATGTCTTCATATTCAGATGCATTGGAGTCATCAGATTTTAAAACTACTGGGGCCAGATGTATTTTCCTTTTGGAAGGGGTAGTTTGGCTTCCACTGATCAACATGATAAGGTCTTCCACCATTTTAAGCATTTGAGACTGAGGCAAGGAAGCAGGTGCCTGAGATCGGGTCGTTGGTGTCTTAGGTGTGGTTTGTACCCTGGGCCATAGAAAGTCAGTAGTTTTTGAAAGAACATTATTCGTAAAAGAAGTCGTTGGTTTGTGTCAAGAATTGGTAGTGCGAAGTACTTCCTCGGAAGCCGGTGCCTGCTCAGCAGTTCTGGACCCATCCAAGATAGAGACAACTGCAGGATCCTTAGTCGAAGAAGAGTTTTGTGGCATACCAGACACCAAAAGGGTCTTGGTAGTGTCCTGCAAATCCACAGAAGCGGGTATCAGGGGCTGCAAAAGTGCCTCACTGAAAACTGGAGAACTGATGACTAGCTTAACGAAAGTATCGTCGGTAGGTTTGGACCTGTGCGGTCTGTCTCTGTCTTTATCCTTACATTTTTTCGGAAGATCTGCTGTCAGATGTCTTACCAAAGCCATATCAGAATTCGAAGACTGTAAGCGAAAATATCTAGCTATAAAATATAGAAAATATCTATCTATAAGGGCCCGACAACGTAAAGTTCTGGTGTTAAACAAAGCACAAAAGCGACAGCGAGGGACATCGCGATCTAGGCCTAACCAAGTGACGCAGTAAGAATGAAAGTCTCAGTGTGGTATTTGCTTTTCATTGTATTTTCATTTGCAGGTGAGACAATTGTTAACTTTTTCTGACATCAGTTAGAGCAAGAAAAAAAGGATCCCCAATGGGGTACTTAACTTTAGAAGACTTCAGCTTCAATTCGGAAGTCAAAACTCAGGTAGCGGCCGACCGGCACTCGTGAAAACTGCCTCTGCTGTGGGCTCCTTGGCAAGAAAGACTGATGTAATGGCATCGGCTGCTTTACTTTATACTACTGATGACCTGATGTCAGTTCTGAAGCGACAGCAACCAACAGAAATACTAAGTCTCTGGTGTTCGGGCCGGCTGTGGGCTACCCTGGCAGGGTAATCCAAATGTGATGACTGCAACAGTGAAACATCGAGGCCGCCTGGTAAAACAGCTACTAGAGCACTAAGAAGCGGCACAAAAACTGGTTGAACTTAAGGATAGGACTCACAGAGGCAGCTTGAGATTTACAACAGTACCCAAATAAAGTGAAGGAAAGGACTGTTATGAATTTATTAGAAAATACCTCAGCACATGGATTGAGCTAACTTATATAAGTATTAAAATAAAAATAGTACATAGAGTAAAGACCCATAATATGAGATTCAGAACACAGCCAAGACCAATACTGGTTAAAATGCAGATATACCAGCTAATGGAGGAAACTCTTTCTATTTTTGTAGAGGGAAGGGAACAATCCTAAAGGCTGGAGACACTATACAGAGAATGACTTTTCATTATAGGCACATACTAACATAATGGCTTTTTTCCTTCCTTCTATAAGACTCTGCAGAGAAATTAAATGTTATTTTATATTATTGCATCCCACATTACTTCCAGCTCCAGCCTTGTAGAGATTTGGACCAAAAAGTTACACAGAACTATGAAAGGCCAATATGGACTGACAAAAAGAAAAGACGTGGAGGCAGGAGAAGTTGAAGGAACAAGCAAACATAAACTATGGACATTTCTGTTCAGAGATTTCCTGCAAAGGCCTTTTCAGTTTTCCAAAAGAAAGTGATGGATAAAACAAAGGAGGTGAAATATTTTTTAAAGTGAGAGATTCCATAAAAAAACAATGCACTGAAAAATCTCAGTAAGGATAACACTTAAAATAGATGTACGTTTATATGGAAAAGGATGTGATATAAGCAAAATGTAAGTTGCACACTGTATGGTACTTTAAATCAAGTGAAATCAATAAGCTCCAGAGAGAAATGGTCATTTGATTAATACAAGTGTATAATACAAGTATTATGGCTCAAATTTTACTTAAAACTGAAAGTTACATTTAATCAGAAGGGGAGCTACATTTCAATCTATTTGGTGAAAGTCACATTTGTTTTCCAACTTCAAGCCAGCACCTGGCTGGCATAATGGTTAAGGTATTTACCTTACAGACACATGGTGCAGTGTTTGATTCTCACATGGTAGTTAGCCTAGTATTAATATATGAACTTATAGGCTGTTACGTTGCTTTCAGTAAAAGTTCCATGAAAGTGTGAGAAAGAAGAAGAAAAATAGATAAAAGAAAAATGAAATTTAAAAGAAACTAATATATGATGGAAACAAACAGGCAATAATGTATAATGTTAGCTCTGGTATGCGCCAGGTCTAGGAATGAATGCAAGGAAATAAGTGTGCTGACTGAAAGAAGGACAGAGAGCAAGATTCATAAACCAATACACTGGAAACACTGAATGAGGAAAGAAGTTTAAATTTAGAGGAATATATGTATGGGCAAGGATGTCTGGTGTTTACTAAAATGTAAGCTGGGCACCACAAAATATTTTAAGCCATTGAAATCAGAAAATTCCTGGGAGAAAATAATTATTTGATATTGTACAGAGTTTGTTGAAAGTCGCATTTGTTATCAGGCTATAGACTGGGAGATTCTCTGTCTGCAAACTGACTTGTTCTGTTTCTAGTGTTATTAGAATAGAGCTTGCTTTTCTTGACAACCTATGATTAATTACAAGTGAAGACAGCCATTTTGTGTAGGTAATTAATAATTTTAATCTTTCAAAAATAGCCACAGAATCTAAAATATCTAATGATGTCTAAGGAGGAATGTTAAAATATGCACCAGTGGTAGGAATGAATAATCTGCAGAAATGAATAAAAAACTTAACATGAAAAATATGCTGAATGAAAGAAGCTAGACAGCGTGTTGGGAAATACAAGGATAGTGGTAGAACTTCAAAAATAAGATATTTAATTCACCAACTGCGGGCAAGTGAAAAAAAAATAGTGATTTATAATAAATGTTCTCCAACCCAAAGAAGTAAATAAGAGTTTAAGTCTGACTAGAAAAGACTGCAAGTTTTATACTGCTGTTTTACAGAATGTAAGCTCTACTGTGGTAAGAAAAAAATATATATTATATATATATATATATATATATATATATAAAACTGCGGTGGTGGTGCTGCGGTAGCGTTGTCGCCCCATAGCAAGACGTTGTCCCGTTCGATTCTCAGCTAGAGCATCTTCTGTGTGGAGGCATACGTGAATGGGGTGTGCCTTCGTTGAAGGTTGTGCATCAGGGCTGGTAGCCCGGTACATAAAAATCCACTACCAATCATTAGCAGACCGGAGTTCCGCTGTGGTGACCCCTAACCAGGAAAAGCCGAAAGACGCAAACAATATATATATATATATATATATATATATATATATATATATATATATATATATATATATTTATAAAAATTATTTACTTTACAATTGTTAACCAGGAAAGTCTGGCTGGACACAAAGGTCCTTTTTCAGTGAAGGCCCAAGAAGAAAAAATGACAGGTAGGTAATATGGGTCTATATTAAATCATCAAAACATCGGGTCTACTACGTTAGACTGACAGTCCACAACACCGACACCCACAACACCAACAACACAAGAACGAAACCGCAAAAATACGAAAGTTCACATGCCCGACAAACCACAATACCGACAGTTAACAAAACAAAATGTTTGTTGTTCCACACAACACACACACAACACATGCACACCAACAATCTAAAAACCTACACTGCACCTTACACACAACTATCTATGCACTAACCTTAGCCCAAACCCTAACCCTAAGGTCCGTCACTATTGCACACTTACCTTACCCGCACCCTAACCCTAACTCACTTAATCTGCCCCTAACCCTCAAGTCCCTCACTATCGCACACTTACCTTACCTGCACCCTAACCCTAACTCACTTAATCTGCCCCTAACCCTCAAGTCCCTCACTATCGCACACTTACCTTACCCACACCCTAACCCTAAGTCCCTCACTATTGCACACTTACCTTACATGCACCCTAACCCTAAATCCCTCACTATCGCACACACACCTTACATGCACCCTAACCCTAAATCCCTCACTATCGCACACACACCTTACATGCACCCTAACCCTAAATCCCTCACTATCGCACACTTACCTAGTCACGCTCACACATTTCCCATGTTGGTGTTTTCGCTGTCGGGATTCCGAGTTGTCAGTTATCTGCTCCGTCGGTCTTCTGGCATCAGTGATGTCAGTGTCGATCTTCTGAGCTTTTGTTCTAAAGAAGGGAACCCAAAACATCATATTAACAAATGGCATTTCATCGGAAATGCCATTCGTTGACCCCCCCCTCATGTGGGGGGGCTGTGAACTCCACACCTCCTAATCATATGCACCAACTCCAAGATCACACTACAGTGGGGAATGGGCAAATTTCCTGATTCCCTACATAATTGGATCTCATTCAGAACAATTCAATAACTGGCATGTTCCACAAAATGTCGTTTGATGATGTTCTTTTGAAGGAATAATAGGGACCCCGGTAAGGTATATAGTAGGGAGAGAATGTTATAATGGAGTAAGAATTACACTGGATGTATTGTACATAACACATAAGGCATTGAGACGATGCAAAGAATATTACAAGAGAAGGTACAGTCTTTCATCAGGGATGTATGGCAGTTGCTAGAAATTAGAACATAATAGGAAATAAGAAAAATGTTTCTGGAAGGCTAAGAAAAACAAAGCAAAATACAGCAAATGATTTTGCCAATAATAGCATGTACTGTTATGATATTTGTTCAAAGCACCATTTAGGATAGGCTTGCAGTCATAGTAGTATCCTTGTATTTCATAAGACAGTTTGTAATGTACCCACTGCATTAGACAGATAAACCCCTTCCCAACATACACACACATCTTGTGTTGAACCTATTACATAATATACATACAACTTACAAAGCATCTCCATTAGATCCAAAGAAGTCTTAATTCCCCTTTACTCATATCATATCAGAGCCATTGTTGAGCTATTATTGAATATAACCCACCTTTTGGCATGTATTTATCTAAACATATCACACAACTTGAAAGACTTCAGAGATTCATAACAAAAAAGATCAGTGGCCTGAAAAATATTAATTATCAGGAGAGAGTGGCAAGCCTTTCACTGTACTCAGTCTTACATACTTCTCTGTGGAGATCTATGTCTAGCCTTTCATGGCATGAAAGATCCAACCCTATTTAATCTCATATTCCTTCAAAGAACTAATGGTACATCATTAAAGGAGCAAAACCTTCACCAGCAGATAAATAAGACATGTTGGTGTGATAGATTCATATCCCAACATCTCCTTCATCTCTGGAACAAACTTCCACTATATGTCAAGCAGAGTAGCATCCTTGCCACCTTCAAGGTTAACCTAGATAATTGGATAGGCAGACTCAAATTCTCTCCTAATCTATCTTGTCTTGCCCTCCTCGAGGCTAGAGAACACTTTTGAGTAGGGATTTTTGGCTAGGCTTGAAATCATCTGCAGACCAATTGCCTAGTACTTACTTATGAATCTATGAACCTATGAACAACACCTGCTAACCTCTCCATTACCCACAAACACATACAGACATACACACAATTTACTTATTTATTTGTGATTTATGATTTGTATATTATAATCTGCTCTAAAAACATTTACAGCAGCACCCAGTCATGAAGATGAATTGTAGTCAAATGTCAAATCAGTCTGCACTTCCTTCATCCATCATAATTGACTCTCTTTCTACACAATTCTCTTAATTCTTACAATCCCGTGTGGCAACAGCCAAAAGGATAACAGCACCAGGTAAATACAAAGATTGTTTATTAAAGAAAAAAAGTTCAGTGCTTTCATTCCTAACCATAGGAACTTCACCAGAACAAATCAATGGCTGTTCTTTTGGCTGTTGCAACACAGGATTGTAAGAAGTAGGAGTCTGGTTGTTATCCTGAGAGTTGTCTTTCATTTATTAGTCTCTTTTTATACAACTGAACATTCACACTGTCCAAAAATGAAGCCAAATAGCATTCATGCTTTAACAATCTAAATGTACTAGACTTTGGATCTCGACTGCACCATATCTGATTCATAGGTTGGATAACGTGTAGCCATAAAATAAATGGTCATTGCTTGATATTGATTCTGCCACTCATCGGCTATAGCTACATGCTGACTGTGGCCAAAGCAACAGATGGCCTAACTGCCAGAAGGCTATACTCACACAAACAAATGATTACATTTTCGGAGGATGCAGCAAGACACAGCAAGTGTGAAACTGTAGCCTTGCCTTCAGACTAGGAGCAAGATACATTTAACCCTGAAAGTCATTACCTGACTATCAGGCTTTAACTGCAGAATTCCACTCTGCTTCCTTATCTCAACTGAAACATATAACAAGCATTGTTGCCATTTGAAAAAGCCATTTAGATAGTGTTTATAAGGTTGTGAAGCCAAGTGCTGTATTTTGTAATATGGGAACTATTACAAGAACTAGGTTCTTTCTCCCAAATTGTGCTACTCTATGATGATCTTAATTAAGCAGTCTATGTTATTTGAAAAACATTAGACTGTACCCCCATAAAAGATAATCAGCTATGACAAAATCTCCAGTACATCTACAATCTGCATTTTGTACTGAAGCAGGTTTTAGCAGAAAAAAAGTATTAGCAGTTGACAATTTAAGAAAATTATTTTCGTGATAATGCCAATAAAGCCATATGAAAACCAAGCATGAATATTGTTACCGTCACTGCAACTCTGGTTTCTCCACTTCCTTGTCCTTCAATATTTGTAGCAATGCCTTCATAGATTTCACCAAAAGCACCATTCCCCAGAAAAGAACACAGCTTCATTCTGTCTCGTGGAAATGCAGGAATATTGTTGATATCACTTAGAGTTGGAAAGCAACTAGAAATGTTAAGAATTTCATGAATTTAAAATACAAGTATTGTCCCAAACCAGTTGAATCCAAATATGATAATACTTCATCTTTTATTTATTTATTTATATTTTGTTGCCTGTGGTGTCTCACTGCACTAAGTTTATTTTCAACAATTATCAGGATAGCTTAACTATAGTCAAACAAATAGATCCAAATGTCAGAAACACTGGTTATATGTTCTGCAGGTTAGGCATGGTCAAACAAATGCCAAGAGTTCCTGATAGCCCAAATGTGATACATAGCAATACAGTTAATAAACAAGGCAAGTTCCTTATGCCATTTACAGTAAACCTGCTGTCATAACAGAAAATTAGAATTAGATCTGACAGCAAAGTTCAGATTTACAAATAAAATCACTAGTAGGCAATTATAATTCAATCAGTAAAGCAACTTCAGTAACCAATAATACCAAAAGTATACAGATCTGAAGCACAGCCAGGGTATATGATGCAGAGGACATATTAAGAACATATCCTTTACAGCTATAACAGCAAATAGGAAATAATACCAAAACAATGTGCATAAAAGTTTAGTGTGGTAGAAAGTGGCTAAATGACACTCAGGATCCAAAACAGAACAATAATGTATAACAAAGTTACAGAAGCTTAAGCAGAAGACCTAATATCATTAGAAAGTGAATAAAAGAAAACTAAGAACAGGAGAAATGTGTAGGGATGGTAAAGAAAATGAAACAAATAAGACAGAAATTAAGAGTTAAATTTGAGGTATTAAGGCTTTGAGCTATTAACAAATTTCATTGTGTAGTCTTGTTTTAATCTACTCTATCTCCATTTACCTACTGGGAGATGTAGAGCAAGTTCATTACACAGTCTTGGTTTCCAGGTTGCTTCCAAAAAAAGACAGTTCTGACTAGTTGGCTTAGTCAGTTAGCAAACAAGTACTAAAAAGAACCCCCAAAAGTTAGTTACAGTGGCAGCAATAGAGCATTCTGGAATAGGAGTTATTATTTTTAGTCTAAGTGATCTCAGGACTGCAGTTACAAAACGGTTTATACAAAAATGTTATTTTGCATTCTGAATGTCTTCCGTGTTGCCTTATATATATATATATATATATATATATATATATATATATATATATATATACTAATTAGGCTATATGAGGGAGATATTAGATAGGCCACATGAGGGAGACATTAGATGCTGAATGCAATTGCTGAGCAGTGATAATGGGCAGATATTAAAACATGGAAAAGTGAACATTAGATGAAGATGGGGTATTTTCATTAGTCCCAAGCAGTGATCTCCTGCACTGTGCTTTGATCTTTTTGAATCTTATAGTTATAAATTTGCTCATGTTTGATTACAACAGCAGATAAGTAAGTGCAAAGAATGGAATCATACAAAACTTTAAAGAGAAGATGAGGGTTAATTATGCTAATAGAGGTTGTGTGAATCAGATAAGGCCTCATGTGGTAAAGACAAACAAGAGTTTGGGTAATATTTTTTGCTACTCTTGAGAAATATGAGGCAATCTACAGGCTTCTGTCAGGCCATTTTCTGTGTAGAACCTCTGAATAATTTATGAAGTCCAGATCTTAAGTGGACAGCATGTTGCAAGGATAAAAGGGTAGAATACTGCTCCACGTGACTTTTTTTAACAATAAAACATAACCTAGGATTCAGTAAACTCTGTGTAGGCTTCACACAGAGCCTACATGGAGTTTACATGTTAGTGCAATGGTGCACAACATGCAGCATTGCGCAATGCATATTAATGAAGAGTGGCACACCTAAGCTAAGTTTCGTGGCCAAGGAAACCATGTAAGCGATTGCAGATATCAATTCCTTATAAAACAGAACACCTATCATCTGCAGATTTGCAGTGAATGCCACAATGACCACCAGGTCTTCACAGATAGCTGTGAATCTGCTTGTTCAACATACTTCCACAAAGTCCAACATAATGCAGAGGCATTTAACCAGAAATAGAGACATAATTGCCATAGATGTCATATAGACATGTGGTAGAATGAAACTCAAACATACCTGTCATCCCCTTTGAGCAAGATATGGGGACAAAGGCATACATAATGGGGGGACAAAGGCATAAAAATAGGGGCAGGTATTTAACATTGCACTTTCAAACTTAGAAAGTTGATAGAATAAAGAGATTGTACATTAGTATGAACTGCCTGAAGAGCATGAAGTTTGAAACTCAAACATCAGTCATCAGTTTCTGACTTCACTCTGCAATGACATGCCAATGATTTGCCAGAAAACAAAAATTTAATGACTAAAAGATCACAAATATAAGACAAAATCTGGACATTCTGCACAAGTAGGATAGTTGAACCGTATGCACTCAAATGTATGTCACATCAGTGCAGAGGTCAACCAGTAATATGACAGAAAGCCACACATTTGATAAGGAAAACATCTGGATATCTTGGGAATATCTGGATAGTTGAGAAGTATGAATGTGAAGTATATGGTCCAAACATGGTACATGACAGTGTACCTACAATGCAGAGTATTGTGATATCCAGTTCCTGGTATTCTGTACTGAAGCTGTGTTAATGATATGTAACAGGACATGGGACTGCCACATGAAATGATCACTTAGAGAAAGTGTGTGTATTGAACAGGGACACACAGATGGATTGCAGGAATTAACACAGGAAAGAGGACATGTGAAACTTACTCATGTACAGCAGAGGAGGGCATGTAAGTGGAAAATAGGTGTAGCAGCAACACCAAGCACATATCTATATGGTACAGTATGGACTGTGAATTAAAAATGTGTTGTCTGTGACTGTCACACAAGGTGACATAACAATGGGGAGGATGTCTGTGTGAGATAAGCTTCCTTACAAGAATAATGCAGAGGTCATTTATCAGGGATCTGACATACAACTGGGGTAGGATGCATATTGTGAAGTTGTGCAAACCGATATGCCTGAATATGAGTGTTCTGTCAGCAGAGGACTCCAGCAAGGTAACCACAGGTAAAGGATTATGGAAAACATTACAATAACCAACCACAATCATGGATAATATCAGAATATACCACCATTAATCCCATTCCTCTGACATAACATATGTGATGTAGAGTGATAAGAGACAAGGCTGCACACACACACACACACACACACACACACACACACGCACACACACACACACACGCACACACACGCACGCATGCACACACACACACACACTTGAACAACTATTATGATACATTCACACTCTATGAGGGTAACAATGTATACTGTCCTTATACTGTAACATCTGCTAGAGATATTAGAAGGGACACTGCTATACCTGTATCTGACAACATGGGCAATACAGGCTAGTTGCATTGAGTTCATGGCATATATATATATATATATATATATATATATATATATATATATATATATATATATATATATATATATATATATATATATATATATATATATATATATATATATGGCACAATCCACATTGTCACGGAAGATATACATGTTCTGTTGTGCTTGCTGCTGTTGTTGTTGATACATGCCATTAATGTTGTCAAATACCTATGCATGTAGTGTGTGCATAAGGAGAACAGGTAGCACGCATGCATCTGGTGTAACAACTTGACTCGTGTTCCACATCATCAGACAGTCATGTATATACCACAATACTTAAGTATGGCCAATGAGATGTGTGACAGTACACTGTGACAATGGTGGTACACTTCATTTACACATCACTGGAAGATGCGTAGGGAGGTACATGAAGAAGGGTGCATTGTACACAGTTATTATTGTGATGACATCTGGGAACCATTAAGTTATTATGACCTCTGATGTGCATGTCCTTCACATACTCAGTACTTGTTTTATATTAAAGAGAGTAGCCAGCATTGTGACCACATGCTGGTGGATGTACCACTCACCCTCTATCCCAGGACACAGGTCACATACCTACTGGTCTGATTATAGGGTGTGCTGTCCACATTATATTTGGGTGGTGTGTCTGTTTCCTGATTCAACAAATCTCTCCATGTTTCTTGTCATACCTCTCAACCTCTTAGCACAAGAAATCTGCGCAAAGCCTAAAATGATGGGGGGACAAAGGCCCAAAAATATGGACAGATTCTAAATATTGCTCTTATAGACATTGAACATTCCTAGAATAATAGCATTTGTCTTAGCATGCATTTTCTGAAGGAAATAAAGTCTGAAATTCAAATGTGTGACATTATTTAGTTATTTAAATCCTCAGTTATTTGCCAGAAAACCATAAATTTTATGAGGAATAGGCCAAGAATATGAGGCAAAAATCTGGATATTCTGTGAAAATCTGGACATTTGAGAGCTATGTTTCTTGTCAATACAGGTGTTGTTATGGTTGTGGCAGCAGTTTTTGGTATGTGGTGATACTGTCTGTATTATACTAATATCACAGTTTGAGTCAATGATTGTCTACATGCTGTGGTCCTTCAGGCAGCTGTTTGGACACAACATGTATATGTCATCTTTGATGTCCATCACTTAACTGCTGGGCAGGAAATGACCTAGCAGGCACCCCTGATGTACCGGCCTGATCACTGGACCTGAAATATATGTCATGTCACACATTTCAGCATAGTGAGATGACATGAATGTCATATACTGGTTTACCTATTTGGTTGCATAGCTGTTTATGGCCATATATGACAGTGTTGATTGAATACCTCAGTGTGGATTTGTGTCAAATGCCTTGACTTGTTCAAGTTCCACAAGATGATACTGTTTTCATCATGCATGCCTTTGATGGCCTCTTTGAGGACATTTATCATACGTAATGGACCTGATGTAGCATTAACAACGCACACGGGTCTGTTACACACACCTGAAATATTAGTAGTGTATATGTAGAAGAGGTCCATGATGACATGTTAGTCTACCTCACAGTTGAGGAGAGTCAGGATGTCTTTCTACATGCATGCTTCAGGTGCTGTTCCCCAAATCAGGTGGATGCATGTTGATGTACACCCTTGTATGGGAACTTAGGCTGTATGGAGGGTATGCTGAAGTGTGTATTCAACTGTATCAGGAAGGTGTATATGCTGAGTCATGCCAATGGTGATTTGTGATGTTCTCACAGCCCATTGATTCTGTGCGATAGGCCTGGATGAAGGTAAGACAGTGCATACATCCTATTGTGATCTGGCCTAGTGATGTTACACAATCACACACACAGGTATCATTGACAAAACCCCCAAGCTGGGGATTAAACCTTATGCCACTTGATGGGAAACCAACTGGCTCACTAACAGAACACATCATGTGAAATTTGATGAATCAAACTGTACCAGTAGAGCTGTCACCACTGGCAAACACCAGGGATCTGTGCTTGGCTCTTCACTGTTTGAACTGTATTTCTTGACAGTTCAGGTTAAAGTATATGGCCTTTGTCTTACCAAGTTTGCTGATTCTTACATATTGTATGCAATCACTGAGTCCACTAATGGTGATATAGTAGAGCAGGAGCTAACACATACAACTGAATGGTGACAAAGGCACATGTTGTACAAATAAATGCAGGCATGTGCATTTGTAATGTTGTCTGTCTGAAAAGTGGAGTTCCACATTAATCACAGCATTGACAACAGTCCTGCTATGCAGAAATCCAGTGATGCAGCACTGAGAACATATGCAGATAGCAATCTGAACACTGACCACTTAGTACACTGCTACTGAAAACCTATGTTGTGCACTTCATAAGTCATTCCATTATATTGAAATCTTAGGATTGTATGACAGCACTGTAGTCAAACCTCATTAAAACACTAATAGAGTATAATGCTCTTTTTTACATGTACCTCGCCAGACACCATAGGGATTTCTCAGCAAGATAACACAGGCCCTACAAACTATCCCATCATGTATGTGGATAGATTAAAAGCCATGTCACTGTAATCTTTATTGTATAGGATGAGGTTGACTTCTGCCTGGCCTCCAGGCCAGTCTCTGGCCCTGCCCTAGTGGGAGTACTACATATCCAAAAATGTGATATAGCTGATGACATTGGCAGTGTCTGTTCAGGAGAAGATAACAGTGTCCCACATGCTGGTGTAAAATACTTTCTGTAATGTCAAGTAAGAGCTCACAGACATACTTGACTGCAATAAGAATAGAACCCCTACCTATCTAAGTACACAGACTACAAACTCCAGTATTTTACGCAAGTGCCACAGCACAAATCTGAATTATACAGGAGTGCAGGTGAACTTATAGTAGATGACATCAGCAGGCCACGTGGGAAACAAGGGATTGGAAGGCCTGCATGAAATGAATGTGTAGGCATGTGCAAGTATCAAAATACTGGCAATCCATGTGATTGAAGATCATACTGGTTTTATACATAATAGACATGCACATGACAATATCAGGAGGATACTTACGCTTACTGATTATCTAAATAGGGAAAACCAAGAAGCACTGATAGTAGGATTAGATATAGAAAAAGCTTTTGATTCTTTAAACTGAGAATATCTATTTAAAATTCTAACTTTATTTGACTTCCCCCCATCCTTTATTCATCTCTTAAAGAATATATATCAAAATAATCTAGCTTATATTAAATGAGGTCCTTTTACCTCGGAATCTATTCCTCTAACTGAAGGTACTAAACAAGGCTGCCCCTTGTCACCTATTTTATTTGCATTGGCTATCGAAATTCTTGCAGTTCTTGTATGTAATAATTCAAAAATAAGAGGTTTGGATATGCATGATCAATACAATTCTAAAATAATGCTATTTGCTGATGATATTCTTTTCACATTATCTAACTCCAAAGAATCTCTGGACGAATTAGATTTATTAATTGAAAAATATTATATGATCTTGGGTCTTTATTTAAATAAGTCAAAATCTAAATACATGTTATTGAACAAGAATAAAAGAATACTAGCAAACAAGAATCATATCATAGGCAAACAAGTTCTCACTTTAAATTATCTAGGAATCATCTTATCAAAGATTTCAATGAGTTAATATCAGTAAATTACAGTAAAACCAATAATGTAATTAAAACTACTGTGGAAAAATGGAATAAAATATTTTTGCCCTTTGAAGATAGAATACAGTTAATAAAAATTGTGCTACTTCCTAAAATCTTATATGTAGCAATAGCTATTCAATTGTATCCTGAGAGATATCTCCTTAAAGAAATAAACTCAATTTTATTAAAATTTATATGCTTTCCTAAAAGAAATAGAGTGGCTTACGCACATCACATAAGGCCATGGGAACAAGGAAGACTAAATTTCCCAGACATCGAATCATATATAAAGGCATCCATATTTAAAACTGTCATGGAGTGGATAAATCCCAACTATTCTGCCAGCTGGAAAACACTACATACTATTATACTAACAAATGAAAATACTTCATTAAAAATGTTTCAATAACGAACAAAGTTAATAAATTATGGTATCTGCTAAGTATTAATATGCAATATAACATAACTAAACCAACTAAATTATACTTTATTCATTTTCTTTTCAACACTTTTAGGAAATTTATTAATATCAATTTGGATTTAAAATTGTGGTTTGATCCTTTAATCCCATTTATTAGCACAAAAAGATTATCCTCATAAAATATATAGAGAAACATTCAATTCTTGGGAACACAAAAACTTCATTTGTTGGATATAATGCATTAAAGAGCTACAGGTTTTGGATATACAAATGATAAAATCACTTTATGAAATACCATCTCAAGACTGGTTAACTCTACAGAGCATTTTAGTATATTCCCATGATTTATGTAGGGTAACTAAAGAAACTCCAAAATTCATAAATTACTTATATGGAACTATATATAACAATCACAACATGAAAAATAGTATTTCATATCTAAATAAAGAGACAATAACTTACAAAACTACTCCCAAATTATCTTTTTGGAAACATATCATTAAAAATCTTTCAGTACATCTATCACCAGAATTCAAATCAAATGTTTTACTATCAGTAAAACACACATCTAATTCACAATATTGGAAACATTTCAACTGGAATTTTTTACAAACAGCATTCTTATCACCGGATAAGGTTGCTAGGATTAGTTCTTCTAGAAATGGATTATGTTGGAGATGTGAACAGGTGTCTGAAGCTGACTGGAGTTATATTTTTTATGATTGTAGTAACATTAAACCTTACTGGAATGTCATAAATAATTTTCTTAAAGCCTTATTTAATAAATCATTTGTTTTATCAAAAATGTTGGTTCTATTGAATGTAAATGAAGGTCCTTATTTGAACAAAACAAACTTGTATCTACTCTGAACAATATTAGCGATTTTTAGGAAATTCATAATTAAAAGATGGAATTCAAGAATAACACCTACCTTGGAAGGCTTTTTAATTTTATTGGAAAGTGTAGTGATGGAAATTAAAATTAAAGAACTAAGGATTTACCCTAGGCCATTGGTAAAAAAACTCTGGAGAAAAGTCTTAGAAGAAACTCTACGACTACCACCAGATTCACTCTAATGGTATATTTCTTCATTACCTCTATCTTTATGATGTATTTGATTTTATCATCAATGTTGTTGTTATACAATATTGTATATAGTTGTTTAAGTGTTATACTTAATATTTCATGAAAGTTTTAATACGTTTTGAAAATAAAAATGATATGAGTAAAAAAAAAGAAGTAACTGTAGGATATACACTTTTGCTCTGCTGTCTAGGCACATAAACACCAAGCTGACTACAGTGAGAAGAGAGCCCTACCTAAGTACACAGACTACAGTCCAGTACTTTAAGCAAGTGCCATGGCACAAGTCTGATTTATACAAGAGTGCAGGTGAACTTATAGTAGATTACATAAGCAGGCCATGTGGGGGACAACAGGTTGGGAGGCCTGCATAGGCTCAAAGCATCACAGATTCATAAGAGGCCACTAGCCTAATAAAACTATGGTGTTTAGAAGCCTAGCTGTGTAAAACACAAGTATCCTTACTGCACATAGTTGGATAGTCATGTTTAGCAGAATGAGTCTGTCAGCAGCACCAACTGTCCCTGTCCATGAGGGACATAGGTGCCACCCCAGAGGTGACTTTACAATCATCCAACCAATACTCAAGGTTGCACTTGAACAGAGTAATTTAGGTGCACTGCTTCACATGCACGGGAAGCCTATTAAAGAGAAGTGTGAATTGCTGTGGGATATATCTGTCTCCCCAACATATTCTGTTTATTTCACAGCCTAGGTTGAGAACCCTGCGGCAAACTATTCTTGTTACATTTGAATTGAAGATGTACATAATTTCCAGAAGGGTAGGGTCTGAGACTGCTCTGCAGAGCAGGCATGGTCACCTCTCAGCAGCCTGCATAATACCGAGTACAGTGACAGGTATGTCAGTCTTTCCATGCACAACTCTGTGATTTCTCCAATTGCTGCAGGTGTCTAATGAAATACAGACAGATGTGAGCATTGTACTCCACTACTGGTGTGATAAGGGTAGAGTACAGCAGAGGTATGACTACACTGGTCTTGGATGTTTTGTCCTTATGTAAGGTGTGCACAATGCAGATTGTGTGTATTACCATGGGTTTGTAGTGATGAAAGTGTAGATTGCTATCAGCATGTGTTCCGAAGTCTCACAACACTGTGTTTGAGCTTAAGGGGGATCTATGTGTATCGTAATTAGCAGGGGTATGTCATTGTATGCTTTATGATTCAGTCCATGAGTTTGGCACCAATCTTAGTCTATGTCAGCCCCTTCTGTTATATGTTACCATCATTAGGGGACTCTATATGAGTGTGTTCAGTTAACAGTCATCTGCAAACTTGGTAAACCACAGGCTTACTGTTGCATGTGCTTCAGGAAACTATTTTCCAAACAGTTGAGGGCCCAGCACACATCCTTGTGGTATTCCATTGATGAGTGGGCTAGTAGTGAAGGTGCAGTCCTCAACTTTAAGAGTGTATGTTCTGTTGTTGGTTATCCATCTAGTACTGTATGGCCTAATTCCCAGATGGGAGATATTCACTATGACATGAATGGGGGATAGTGTCAAAGGCCTTTGATAACTCAACATAGGTGTTATGTCCTGTTATCCCTCATCCAGGTCTTTGGGATCCATGTCCAAGAAGCCTGCAAGGGTCAATAAGCAAGGTCTACCCTTGATGAAACCAAAATGGGTAGGGCCAAGTGTGTTGAAGGTCACCTATGTCCCTGTAGTGTGGTTGATATATGTCTGGAAAAAGTGCTGAGACCCCAGGGTTGCAGTACTTGGGGGAGTGCAAACACATGGATGTATTGTAAATATGTGACATACTGTTAGATAGAGCCTTCAGTTTGCAATGTTTCCACATGTAATTTCATGCCATACACAGGAAATGGACAGTAGACAGCAGTAATGCAGCATAATATGTATATTTCCATAGCGCAATGAGCAGTGGGTTTGGGAGATGGTTAGCACAGTGCATACACATGCAAGATACACGTTTGCACATAGGTAAGCAGTTCACAAATGTAAGTTGCATTCCTAAAGCCTGACAGTTAGTATTACGTCTATGAAATACACCTGCTGCTTAACTGTCTCTGTGGCAGCATTTGTTAATGCACTGATACATTCATTTTTGGGCCAGATGGTAATGGGTTTGAATACAGGCATATCTAATACTTTAAAATACTTTTCATTACAGAATGATAATGTAATGACATGGATTGTTTATACGAGATGTGTTGCTGTGTGTTGGCATAGCACAGCAAGGTTAAGCAGCATTGTGCAAACATAACCTCAGCATTTTGCCACCACTCACCATCACTGCACATTGGCAAGTAATGCACACCTCCTCACAAATAAGGAGCACAAAAAGTGAATGGATCCATTGCTTTTTCTGCCACTTATGTCTGTTGTATGTGATTCTTTTTTTTTGACCAGATTAAAGGTGTTAAAATGGGGTAGATAGGAAAGTGGTGAAATGGGAAGCAAGCAAGGGGAAGAACAAAGTCTGACAGTTAGTACTGAGTCTCTGGAATGCACCTGCTATTTAACTGACTCTGTGGCAGCATGTGTTAATGCAGTTAATGCAGTGATACATTCCTTTTTGGGACCAGATGATACTGGGTTTGAATACAGTTGTATGTAATACTTTTAACTATATTTGCATTACCGTTGCTACGCATTGGTGCATCACACAATAATGCATTAAAAAGTGAAACAGAAAGGATAGCACAGTGGTGAAATGAAGTGCAAGCAGGGGGAAGAACAAAGGGAAAGCAGGGCAGGAATGTACAGGATGGAGGTAGAAAAGAACCATAGCTATCCATTTCTTTAACAGTGTAAAGTGAACATATGTGCAAAATATTAACTGAATTTGGACTGTTACCTCCAGACAGAGGGGTGACCACAACACAATCATGTTATATAGCCAACTGGACCAAATCAAGTGTGTCAAGAAGACACATGTGCAAAATGGAAAGTTATGTATGATAAGATTTTTTTTTTTGTGGGACAGGTGTCCATTTTTTTTTTTTGAGAGAGGGACGAATATTGGGGAAGGGATGTAGGTATGTCTAGTCCAGTAAGTTGGGTAGGCGTGGAAGCAACTGCAGACAGACAAGACAAACAAGACAGAAGACAGGAACACAAAAGGTTGGGGGACACCATGATTGGGGTCAGGGTGGAGACATCCAGAACTCATGGTTGTCAAGCTGGGTGACAGTAAGAATCGACTCCTCCCCCACTGGACTGTCATCACTGTCACCTCACTTCACCGCTGGGTGGAGTACTTGACATCTCCTTCTCCTACTCTTCCTACTGCATAAAATGAGACAGAGCAGCCTCTCCAGATGGAGTAGGCATGCACCAACAGTGTGGCTCACAATTCTATGAAACCATCCCTGGCATCTTGGTGCGGGTAATAAAATCACCATCTCTGCTACTGCTCCCAGTACCACAGGACCGGCCTCCAGGGTAGGACTACCTGAGGGGGAAAGTTGTGCAGAGGTAGCAGAGGTGGTTCTGCTAGGTTTGCTCCCAGATGTGCTGGGCATTGGTGCTGAAGCCAGTGGAGTGGGTGCAGGCAGATCCTGTGGGACAGGCCTACCTCACTGTGCAGTGTAGCATTTAATGATGTGGGACACATGAAAGACATGGACACATTTTGACGATACATAATAAAATACATAAAATACAACAAAAAATAAAAAAAGAGAGATAAGGGTTGGGGTGAGATTAAAAAAATGATAAGATTAGTACCTTCATCTATGATTTACAATACTTTAATCCAATTATTTGACTCTATTATCTTAATCTTTGCTTTTAAGACTACCACCATCTAACAGAAAACTTTTACTTTTAAGACTACCAGCTCCTAACAGATGCACACTATACTACAGATTGCAACAAGTACTCCTTGACATATGAATACTTCATACTTCACATATGAGTTTTCAAATTATACAGATTGCAGTTTACAGTAGGGCATGTGTGCCACTGGTATAGAGCTTTTACTTTAAATCTTTAAGTTACACATAACTAAAAAATTAAAAGTATTGTATAGTTGGGAAGTGTGGTCTTTGAACCCACAACCTCTGACTAAAGTCTAACATTACACTCTTGGTTTGTGTATAGACTAATGCATGCATACTTGCTTTTACAGTTGAGATATGAATGCTCAATTTGATACAACTCTATAAAATACCAAAAAAGCTATCTTTAACTTTTTGCAGAATGTCCACATTTTTTCAGAATGTATATATATATATATATATATATATATATATATATATATATATATATATATATATATATGTTTACTATTAAAATGTTGGCGTGCAATTGCACGGCTATGAAGTATTCAAACAACAGATGTTCGAATACTTCATATGTGTGCAGGTTACATGAGCAAGCATCATATTTGCGAATGGACTGTGCATTCGCAAATATAACATTCACCCATGTAAAGGGATCGTAGTACAGGGTGGTTAGGGAAATACATCCCTTTCCTCACTGTAGTGTGATCTCGGAGTTGGAATATTAAGTTAGGGGTGTGTGGGGGGTGCAGGGGGGCTTCCCCCTGCATAAATGGGATGTTAGGTGTAGGAATTAGGGAGTTACAGTAAGGGTGGCATTGTTGTTAATGCCGTAAAATGTTGTTGTCGACATTTTCGCCATTAACGGCTGTTTTTCGATAATAGGGCCATTCGGTTAGTTGCAGTTTTGGTACAACACTTCACTGTTTCATACTGTTTTTATTTTTAATTTCGATATATTGATAGTAAACCATATATATATATATATATATATATATATATATATATATATATATATATATATATATTTGAGTTTAAGACCTCATATTATTTAGAAAATATATGAGAACATAAATCCTGTTATTCTAGCAGCTTTCTACTTTTATAAGAGCAATATTTAATATCTGTCCCTATTTTGGGGGCTTTATCCCCCCATTATTTTAGGTTTTGTCAAGATTTCTTACATTAAGAGGATGAGAGGTATGCCTGTGACTTGTGCGCTGCTTACTTACATTTCCAACCTTACATCTAACACTTTGTAGATGTGACCTGACATACTCACTAGAAGTAAGGCAGCCTGAAGTGCTGTATGTTTTCCTTCTCCTAAACAGTAATCAGTCACAGTTGCAATCCATTAAAACCAAACACGGAAAAAGTGCCTGCACTATGTTTACATCCCTACATGGATCCATTTTTTTGGAATTCAGCAATTCTAATGAGTTCACACCTCATTTGCATCTTCACCATGCTGACAGCCCTGAATCTACACCATATAAAAAGGCAAATGTGTAGATAGACAAACTGATGGTGAGGAGACTTGTTTATGTGGAGAAAACTGAAGATACACTATTACTTTTGGTTATATCTGCATAGAGGAGTATTGCACTTCAGAAGTTATGCTTCCATTTCTTCAGCTACATACTGCATATGCTGGAATGTATTTAAGAAAATTCTGAAGCAAAGGATTTTACACTTTTATCTGTATGCAATACTTAGAAGTGTACTGATGGCATGGGCATGCTTGCCAAGCCATTTCAGTGGTATACATGATTGACAATACATGAAAATGAAATGCATTGTGATAAATATGTACAAATGTTTCAGGGACAGTTCCCTTAATGGCACTTTCAGCATTTCAAAATGGTTTGTTAACAAAATGTTTCATTTTCCTGCTCTTTTAAGGTGAGTAAAGATGATTTACTGTTATGGCACAAACAAGAATAGACTGTTCTTTTGTGGATGGGGCAGCAAAGGTAAGTTACTGTTATGGCACAAACAAGGAAATGTTGCTCTATTATTGTGATACAAGGATATGCTATACACTCCAGGTTCATGACTTACCTTGCAAATGCAGCAGTTGACATAGTTCTGTCCACGTATACCCCTTCTGTGGCTGTATTCCAAAAGTTTTGGAATACACAGGACAAACCAGCACTGGGTCTACACAGATGCTTTATAGCTTATTGAATAACTCCACTATGCTGGATTGGTTGATTAGCATGTAATTCAGCTGCTTATGCTTTAATTGGCATACCTCAGTGTTTTCCTGGTTTGTGTGGGGGTGAGCGCCTCTACACAGCGCTTACTGAATCTAGACCTTTCCACAGGTGTGTATGCATTGCGCCGCTACAACACACAGAGAAAAATGACTGTGTAGGCTTTACTGAATCCTGGGAATAGTCTTTGTTTTGGGAAGATTAATGGAAGGCTCCTGAACTCAAGGTATTCTTACAGCTTAGATACGGAATTCATTGCACATAACACAGAGTGGGTTCATCAGCCTCAGAATGCCACAAACTCACATTCAGTTAATAAAAAATGGAAAATGACCATGAACCATTAAGGAAGACCTTGGGAAAACTGACAAGCTGTGACAACTGAGGAAGAGTTTTTCCCATTTAATGGACTTTCTTTTTTTCTGTCTTGTAGACACTTGTTGAAGAATGTCAGAATGGCCAAGTCATGTCCTAAGTCTGACAGACTTTTAGTGGGACACAACGGTTAAGGGTAATGAAGAGTTTATATAGGTCTACAAAAGGGATTAACTCTATCAGTCCCTCATGTAGTCCATTTCTGAGTACCTTAGATAGGGTGAGGACTTTCATATTTACCTCATACCCATTGCAGAAACCATACTGTAAATCATTAAGTGTTACATTATAAGAAATTTATGAGTTGGTTATGCCAAATTTTTCAAGTTTTTCTGTAAGGCAGGTTAGGACAGTTGTAAGTCTAAAGTTGTTTAACTCCACTTATATCCCATCTACAAAGTAGCATTACGCTTTCTTTTAAAGCAGCAGGAACAATGCATCCTGTTAATGCTTCTGTTGATAAGGCCAGCAATCAGCACTAACAGCATGAGTGACATGCTTGATATATCTTTGAAGGATCCCATATAAAGTTGGGGATGAGGACACTTTGATTTTTTCACAGCTGCTTCCTACTGTAGGCCCTGCTGAATTCAAACAGCTGCAGCTTATTCAGATTGTTTCAGACTGACTGTAGATGAATGCACAAGTGAATATCCAAGTGATAATCCATGATGGAGGTGAATAAGTTAAGATGAGATGTATTCCTTATTGGTAAAACTTGGTCCTGTTTTTGCTCAAGAAGAAACTCTGGTCAAGTGGGAGTAAGTACTGCCATAACCCACACCTATGTCATGTATTGTTGTAGTTATAACATAGGTTTGGTTATTGATTTGCATTTTAGAAGCAAGTGAGTTTTAACTACCACCCACTGATAGCAGGTGACAGGTGTGACTGCCTAATAATAAGCAAGTGTATGCCAATAAATCCACCAGTGTGCAAACAGTAAAAACAATAAATAAATAAAATTGAGATGCAAGGAAAAAATGCAGAAAGTCTTATAAAGGGAATGAATTGCTAACTGAACACATGGGACATGAAGTACAAATACAGTTTCAGATTAGAATTTGTGACTTCAGCATAAAGATGTACACTATTATTTTGTAGTCATCAAAACCATGTAAAATATTTTACTTTTCCACTTAGATGGTATGTCCACCTCTGTTAATGTGATATTAATTACATTCCTTTTATTATGACGTTCACTGTTTGTGACAGTGATTGTCAGCTTATAAGTGCAATATCTTTATCCATTTCTGACAACTATCATTATGTGTAATAAGAACTCCAAGTAGGAAAAGTCACCAGTTTAACAGCTCTTTCCACTATTCTTCAAGAAATTCTTATTATAGTCAGGAAAAAAACAGTTAAATATAAATGGCAATTACGGCAGAAAGCTTCAGATTTCTTGGGTGGTTGAAGTTAGGCATACAGAGTAGGGGTGTATACCATGCATTTTGAGGAAGGGTACAATAGTAGAACATTAAATGTTTTTTGTTTTCAGGGAGGATCGGGTATGCAAATATTTACTGTATCACTCGTTATGCATAGCTACACCAGCATGCAGTGTTAAGCTGTACTGAAATCAGTAGAACTCTCTATAGGAGGGGCTTGTACCATGAGATGGCTATTTTCTTTTTAACGTCACTGCATAGAGTATATGTAAGAGAAATATAACATGAAGACATGGTTATACAGCAAAATGTATTTCAGAAACTTTATGAATTGCTCTGCCTACTACTGCATACTAAGATGGATGCAGTGGTCCCTACTGCTTCAGACTGCCTGCTATACAACATACAGACACACACACACACACACACACACACACACACACACACACACACACTGGATTGCTCAGTCCACTATTGATAGACACAAGGATGCTTACTATCCTGGGTGCCTGTATTGCAACATACATACGCACACACAGATACATATTCAGATGCACAGAAACAAATGCTCACATAAGCTCATACGAACACATGCGAACACTTGCATATGTGTGTGTGCATGCAAATACACATGCACACGCATATATACACACTCACTCACTTCATACTTCTGTGGGCTTTCATGGACTCAGTGGATCAGGAGTCAATGCATAATGCAGGGACATAAATGGTGCTCCTCAAAACTTATGTAATTCGAGAGAAACTGTCAAGCTGAGTGTGCCAGAATTCTGACATCCCATTTAATGGGTCTTGCTGAAAATATATATATCAACTTGGATAAAGAAAATATTGAAAAGGACTAGAGCTTCACCTGAAGCACAGTTCCTTAAATTTCATTACTGAACATTCACTAGAGACAGACAGACCAGTATGGTCATAAATAGCTGGACACAATGCATACTTCCTAAGAGAAGTTCATGTAAAAAAAAAAAAAAAAAAGTACAAATTTAGATAAATATCACACAAAATACAGCAGCAAGGATAAATGGTTCACTCAAATAGATAAAAGTCCAAATCTACAAAACAAAGTGAAACAAAACAATGCAGAAATCTTCAAATAAAAATCAGGTTTAATAAAAATTGTAACCGCTTTCACAGTTAATACAAGAACTGCTTCTTTAGACTATGTAGCCTAGTAAAACTTCTTCTTCTTCTTCTTCTTCTTCTTTCCACTTTTCCCGGTTAGGGGTTGCCACAGCAGATTACCTGTCTTCTCATGATTGGCAGTGGAGTATTTATGGTGTCGAGTTGCCAGCCCGGTGCCCAACCTTCCACAACGGCATGTATGCACTCACGCCTAGGGCCAATTTGGAGTATCCAATCCACCTACAGCATGTCTCTGGGATGTGGGAGGAAAACGGAGCACCCGGAGGAAACAGCCTACTAAAACATTCACTCCATATAAAGCAATTAAAATGTCATTCTATCCAATCACATCACATACTATATTAGTAACGTAGCAACACTATAACATCATTGATTCCATACTGCTCAAGCCTCTCAGCTACCAAAAGGAACATCGACAAAAATATATCATTGTGGACCTGGTAGCTAAACTGATTGCAGCAGATCAAAGTTTAAAGTTTATATATATATATATATATATATATATATATATATATATATATATTTATCATGATTATACATAATAAAATTGCATACACTACAATAAGATTCAAGTGCCCTAGGTTAAATTATGTAAAATGATTATGTAAGTTTCTCTAAAATCCACAAGTTTTCAAAGACACCTATATAACAAAATGATATTGTTGTATATCAACATTTTACAAACATCTTATTTATATTGAAATTGAAACATCCTTCATCTCCATAGGCACCTATCCTTAAGAATGGGCTTTACTGGTATTTTATCATTCAAGCCCTTCCCTGTATCCACCGTCATTCTAATAATCTACCTTAGTTCTGATGTCTCAGTTACATTTTCAGTGTCACCACCCCATTCGTTCTGTTTAAATATCCTCAACTACTAGAATTTAAAATTATGTGTTGGTCCATTTCGCTTTTGCCAGAACATTCTTCATTAGGCTAGTTCTTATATTATAAAAATGTTCCCTTATCCTGTCTCTAAGCTGTCTATCGGCTTTACCAATATAGAATGAAAAATATGCATTACAATATGCTAAATAAATCACATGACACAAATTACAATTAGCATGGGCTTTAAAAATGAATTCTCTCCCTGTATCTGGATGCGTAAACGTACCTGAAGAATCTATGTAAATACAAAACTTACATTTAGAACATGGGAATGTTCCATGCTCTTTAATCAATTGAACTGTCTCAGTTCTTTGATAACATAACATTCCTTTAAGGGATTTTTTATTTTTAAATACAAAACTGGGTTCCTCACCTTCTATCTGTTTTATTTCTTGATCTGTTGTCAAAATATCCCAATATGTCCTCATCACATTTGTTACTTGCTTCATATCACTTGAGTAAAATACTGGAATTCGAACCAAACCTTTAACATTTTTATTCTTAAAGGAGAACTGCACCCACAGACTGAAAAAAACATGTTTATTTCATAATAGTTTGGTGTTTCCTATATTTTAACACCACTCTGGGACTATTTACAGGCTGTTAAATATTTTATACGTAATTTCTGAGTCTGACCACATGGGGTCTGGCATCTTGAAGTAATTCTGATTATTTGTCTGCCTCTAGGTATCCCACAATGCAGTGCTTGTCTGTAAAAAATTACATCACACAGGTCTCTTTCTTCCTAAATCTCCTGTAACTGCATTGATTTTACATGCATTCACTGCTATCTTTCAGTCAGTTTTAAGTAACATTTCATGCCTTTCAATAACTACTTAAAACAGAAACAGTACAAATGCCACAAAACAAACTTTCAAAGTACTTTTTACTGCTGCTTCTTTTTAGAATGGCCAAACTGCAGTCGTTTGTGAAGTCTGAATTGTACTACTTTGAGACCTCTCCCATCTCCCTTCACAACTAACTTCTCTAGCTGTCAAAGTGCTAAGGGTAATTTGAGCTGTTACCTGCTGTGATCGACAGCTCACAGCAGGAGACTTGACTCATGTACTGTGTGACGCCCCTGCACTGGCCCAGTAATCAAGGAGCCTCAATCTTCACCAATGGCAACAGTGAGGGACATCCACAATGGGAGGATGACAAGTACAATTTCCCTTAAGAGCATACAGAGATCACAATTATTCTGGGGCTGGTTTCTCCCTCTTTCTCCAGATCCCCAGTAAGACTCCCCACTGAACACAGCTATAAGGTTAAGATCTCAGCTGAGATGTCAAGCCAAGACCTCCAACACCCTCTCTGTCCAACCAGTGCTTCATGTCCCTGCCCAAGTAACTGACACACACACTTTGAGATTTGATTTATATACAAAGACACACACACACACACACACACACACACACACACACACACACACACACACACACACACACACACACACATACACACACACATATTGGGAAGGCTGGCACAGGTTTACTAGCTATGCCCCCTTCTGCCCAGACTATAAGGTAGTTATCAGTACCACCAATCCCTCATTATCAGCTACCTAAGGCCCTTAACAAAGGGTGACCAATCTTACTGTGTAATGTACTATTATCCAAATGGGAAGTGTGACCAAGACTTGCAAGGCTATTAGGAGTGGCCTTTACAGTGTCACCAAATACATATGCAAGTACTCTAAGAGCTTAAATATGTCTCACAAATATCAGCTACAAAGATAGGTTTAAATATATTTAATAATAAATAATAAAAGAACAAGACAACACTCAATCAACACAGTAATTACAGAGTTCAGAATCACAGGAAATAATTTAAAACAACATTGCAGGACAGTCTCAAATAAATACAGAAAATATCTAAACTAATCTTTACTATATTCCTATCTATATCTAAGAGGGATACTATGCCCCAAGTCTTACTTACAGACAATATGCAAGCAGAAGTGCTGATGATGGATGTTTCCCAGTCAAAGACAAAATACAAAATGCCAAAATCACTCTCCGAGAGAGTTCTTAAATTAATATCAGACATTACTGCTGGGTCAGCTTGGATGACATCACTCTTTGTCACTTGTCTTCAGTTCCCAGGCTAACAGAAACTAACATCTCTCAGATGTTTTCTGAGAACTGGAAGTCGTAAAACAATTAACCACTTTTTCATTTTAGACCTAGTAATTACTTCTCTCCAAGACAATAGAAAAACCTCTATCTCTAAATATTGTGTCTGCTTCACTGAGAGACAACACAATTGCAAAACACTTTAATTTCAACTTATTTTCTTGAAGTTTTGTAAGTTAACTCTGTATGTTCCAGTTTCTACTATTAAAACATACATTTGCACAGGTATATAGTTTATATACATTTCTGTTCTTTTCCAGTAGGGTACACTGTGGACACATCCTTGAAGCTCAGTACTGTACAAACCCTGTTCAACACACACTTCTACACCAGCAGTTTAATATACACATAACATATAGTTCTCTTACATTTGTAAGACAATCATATAAATCATGTTAATATTCACAAATGGCATATGATTATTTACAAAATTCCAGATAGTTGGACTGGCAATGTCACAACCCCCCCTCCCTGAAAACTCAAGCTAGTGTTTCAAGTGACCCTTGAAAAATGTTGCTTAAGAGGGTTGTACCTATCTGGGAATATTTTACCCCATTCCATGTCTTGAGCGGCCATCTGCATTGGCACTGCTAACCCCAATGCAGTATTGCACTGTTGTATCATATGTTTGCAACTCTAGGCTCCACCTTAATAACTTGAAAATTTTCTGGCTGGCTCAATGTAGTCATGTTAAGGGATTTTGGTCTGTAACTACAGTGAATTTCCTTCCATACAGATAAGGCTGAAGTTTCTGCAGTGCCCACACTATGCCTAGGCATTTCTTTTCTACTGCTGCATAGCATTCCTCCCTGGGTTGAAGCCTATGACTGAGATATACCACTGGGTGCTCTTCTCCCTCTGAAGAAACCTGGCTAAGTACAGCCGCCACCCTATGGTTTGAAGCATCCACCTGCACAACAAATTATTTGTTGTAATCTGGACTGGCTAACACAGGGGGGGTCTTCCCAAACCTCCTTTAAGCTTCTGGAATGCCTGCTCATATGCT
This sequence comes from Protopterus annectens, assembly GCF_019279795.1. Lineage (NCBI taxonomy): Eukaryota > Metazoa > Chordata > Ceratodontiformes > Protopteridae > Protopterus > Protopterus annectens. The sequence continues at coordinate 223,361,451 of NC_056726.1, forward strand.
GGGGTCCACACTACCTCATCTGGCCTGTTTTTCCTTGTCAGTTCTGTGAGGGGAGCAGCAATGGCACTATAACTGGGGATGAACTTTCTGTAGTACCCTGCTGTCCCTAAGAATGCCCTCATTTCAGTTTTGATAACAGGGGTAGGCCATGCCTGACTGGCTTCCACTTTGGAGGTTCTGGCCTGATCTTACCACCCCCTACTCTATGTCCCAGGTAGGAGACCTCTGCCATACCCACCTGGCATTTGTTGGGTTTAATGGTCAACCCTGCCCTCTGTAGTCTGCCCAGCACCTTTCTGACATGCTGAAGGTGCTCTTGCCAGGAATGGCTGTAGATGGCAATATCATCTAGGTAAGCAGGGGAAAATCTCCTGCTCCTGCTAGGATATGATCTACCAGCCTCTGGAAAGTTGCTGGGGCATTTTTCATCCCAAAGGGCATCTTTGTGAACTCGTACAAGCCAAAAGGAGTCACAAAGGCTGACCTGTCTCTAGCACTGGAAGTCAAGGGCACCTGCCAACAACCCTTGGTAAGATCATTAGTTGTAAGATACTTAGTCCACCCACCTGCTCTAGGGCTTCATTCTTTGGTACTAGCACCACTGGGGAGGCCCAGGGACTGCTGGACTCCTGAATTACCCCTAGTTCCAACATTTCCAGTATCTCCTCCATCAGTCTGTTTGACTCTCTCAGGCACCCTATAAGGGGCCTGCTTAATAGGCCTTTGGGGTCCTCTATCCACATGGTGCTGCACCAGGTGGGTGCACCCTGGTTTCCCAATGAACATGCCCCCAAATGCCTGTAACACTGCTCAGATTTCTCTAACCTGTGTAGGAGATAGCTGCTGGGATGTTGCTACCCCTTCCACTAAGGTGTCAGTTGAAGCCTCGCTGAGGAGATCAGTCACCAGATCCCCCTCATACTCCTCTTGTCATCCACTGCAAATACTCAGCACAAGGGCCTTCCTATCATAGTAAGGTTTCATCATGTTAACATGGTACAATTTGTACCCCTGCCTCCTGCTTAGCAGTTCTACCATGTAGTTAACATCACTGACCTTCCTTACTATCTTGTAGGATCCCTCCCATGCTGCCTGCAGCTTTCTGTGTCTGACAAGAATGAGAACCATTACCTGCTGCCCTGCAGCATACTCTCTAGCATGAGCATTCCTGTCATGCCAGATCTTTTTCTGCTGTTGGGCTTCTGCCAGGTTCTCCTGGGCTAAGTTCATGAGCTCCCTGAACCTTGTCCTGAAGTTTAGGACATATGCCACAGCAGACTCCTTGTGGGATTCACATGCACCCTCCCACTAATCTCGAATCAAATCTAGAGGTCCCCTCACCCTATGCCCATACAACAGCTCAAAGGGTGAACAAAATGTGGATTCCTGGGGCACCTCTCTGTAAGCAAACAACAGAAGAGGCAAATATTTGTCCCACTCCCTCTTAAACTGGTCTGCAAATTCCGGTAGCATTGTCTTGAGTGCAGAGTTTGATCTCTCAACAAGACCATTAGTCTGGGGGCGGTAGGGGGTGGTCTTTAGGTGCTTCACCCCACAGTACTTCCACAGACAAGCCAGCAGGTTTGACATGAAATTGGCACCTCGGTCAGTCAGTATTTCTTCTGGGAAATCTACCCTGCTGAAAAATCTCTAATAAAGCATTTGCCACCTTTTCTGCCTCAATGGAGGAGAAAGCCACTGCCTCAGGGTATCTGGTAATATAACCTACTACCACTAGGGTATACATTTTCCCTGTGGAACTTGGGGTACTCAGAGGCCCCACAACATCCATAGCTACCCTCTGAAATGGCTCCTTAATCACAGGCAAAGGTATCAAAGAAGCTTTCACCTTGTCTCCTGCCTTGCCTACCTTTTGGCACTGCTCACATGTCCTGCAGTACCCTGTTACATCTCTGGAAATCCCAGGCCAATAGAAGTTCTCCATAATACATCTCTTTGTATGCTTTATGCCCTTATGACCTACAAAGGGCATATCATGGGCTATGGCTAGAAGTGCCAGACAGAAAGCTCTGGGCACTACCAACTGCTGTATTCTCTCAACCTCTAGCCCTCCCTCAGGGGTCCACTCTCTACACAGTAACCTTTTGTCCCAGTATATAGATTCCCATTTCCCTTGACAATCAGGTGCATTACTAGCTACCTCTCTCAGGCCTTATACTGTAGGGTCTGAGAGCTCAGCCTGTTTCAACTCTCTCTTAGTAACCCTTCCCAGTTCCCCTTCCACAGGAAGTCTGGCATCCTCTGACAGCAGTGCCTCACTGTCAGCCTGGGTATTACTACTCACCTCTCCCTTGCATTCACTCTGTCCAAGGGAACATCAGTACCCACAAGCGGCTGTGGCTCACCTTCAGTCTCACTGCTACAGGGTAGCTCCCTCCCTGAAGTAACAACTTCACCAGTCCTGGCTGCAAGTGTGTGGTCTGTGGTCTGTCTGGGTATCCCCTAGGCTACCAGACCCACATACTTGTCTCCAAACCTGACTGCATGAAACTGCATGCACACACAGCACTGCATTATCAAAACCATTCCCTATGTGGACATCTGCAGGAATATCCTGAAACACACCGACTTGCTTGCTTCCTTTTCCACCTTCCTAGTCAAGGTGAACCCTAGCCAAAGATGTTTGGAATGGGATCCCTCCTAAAGCTCTGACTGGAGCAGACTGCCCAAGCAAGTAGTGCTCCTCTGTAACCATTGCATGCTTCACAATGGTTAGGTCAGAGGTTTTGTCTCTCTTAGCCATGGCCTGTTTCCCATTCACTAAGATAGGATATAATCTGTTGTGGTAGTTTGGTACACTTGTTGTCTCGACAACCTACTGTTGGTATTTTATCATTCCCACTTACTGGCTCTTCCACCTTTTGTTCCCCACCTTGCCTCCATGGACATCTATATGCTACATGGCCCCATTGGTTGCATTTAAAACATTTAACCCTATGTCCTGGATGTGTACCTGGACTAGTGGCTTCCCCTGCTACTGGCAGATTCTGTTGGGGCAGTCTGGGTTGGCCACCATGGGTTCCCTTAGACCCATGAGCAGCACTGGGTGCCCCTTTCCTGTTCAGTGATGCCCTGCTTGCTAGGTATAGGTCTCCCTTCTTCCCCAACTCATCTGCAGTATCGCATTGTCTATCAGCTAACCAGATTCTCACGTCCTCAGGCAAAGTGCTAAGGGGTTGTTCCCTCCCCAAAAGGTCTGCCAGCCCTTCAAAAGTGGTGACCTGACATCCACTCACCCACCTATGAAAATAAGTGCTTAGTTCAGCAACATATTCACACAGACTTTCATCTGCCTTGCATCTATGCTCATGAAACCTTTTCCTAAAACCTTCAGGTGTTAACTTAAAACATTCTAAAAGACAGTTCTTTACAACATTAAAATTTAAACAATCAGTATCAGACAGTTTAGAAATTACAGTTACAGCTTTACCATGGAGTAAGGGGATCAGGAACTGTACCCAGAGCCCTTGATCAACATTATACTGTTTACATACCCTCTCAAACATATGAATGAAACTATCAAAATTATCCCCCCTCTGTAACTTGTGGAAGACATTTACTGACCTTTGTTTCTTCTGGGGTTTGGTTACTCCCTTCCCCATTACCTCCATGACTCTGTCAAAGTGTCAACATCTCTTTTTCATGTTGCCTCTGCTTCTCCTTCTCCTCGGCTTCCAGGTGTCACAGTTTCTCATTTTCCTCAGCCTTCAGACATTGCAGTTTCTCATTTTCCTCAGTCTCTAGATGCATCAGTCTCTCTGCTGCCTCTTTTTCCAAATTCTTGGACTCTAGCTCAAGTCTCTTTAACTCCGGATAGATTTTCAACTCATCTGTGGAAAGGTTGAGCTGTCCATTTTCTGAGAGTTGTACATCTCCATGGCCAGTCTGATTGTCCTTCTGTTGCTATTCTGTGATGCAGCTGTGACTAAAGCTGCAATCATGTCTGCTTTAGCCAGGTTGGTATGCACCAGTCCTTTAGCTTGGCACATTTCAGCCAACTGGCTTCTTGTCAGCTTGCCATACTCCTCTGCTGACATGTTTGCCTGCTCTCCCTGGCTAACTAAGCTAACAAAAAAAAAAAAATAAAACAATTGTGATATGAACTCTGAATGTTCACTGTGTAGCTGATTGAGAGTACAAATACTTTCAGTGATCACTGTACACAGGTTACAGGAATTCAATATCCACACCACTACAAGCCAATTAATAGGTGATATGGCTAACTCACCACTGTCAACCAATTAATATGTGATGTGGATATCCCACCACTGCCACCAATTAATATGAGACATGCCTGCACTGGCCCAGTAATCAAGGAGCCTCAATAATCACCACTGGCAACAGTGAGGGGCATGAACAATGGGAGGATAACAAGTACACACACAGTAAGGAACAATTTCCCTTAAGAGCACACATAGATCACATTCTGGGGCTGGTTCCTCCCTTTTTCTCCAGATCACCATTAAGACTCCCCACTGGCACAGCTATAGGGTTAAGATCTCAGGTAAGGGGGTCAAGCCAAGACCTCCAGTACCCTCTCTGTCCAACTAGTGCTTTGCGTCCCTGCCCAAGTAGCTGACACACAGACACACACACACACACACACACACACACACACACACACACACACACACACACTTTGAGATTTGATTTATATACAAACACACACACACACACACACACACACACACACACACTTTGAGATGTGATTTATATACAAACACACACACACACACACACACACACACACACACACACACACACACACACACACGCACACCTGGAGCTGGCTGGCACAGGTTTACTAGCTATGCCCTTTCTGCCCAGACTATAAGGTAGTTATCACTGCCACCAACCCTTCATTATCAGCTACTTAAGGCCCTTAACAAAGGGTGACCAATCCTGCAGTGTAATGTTACCATTATCCAAATGGTAAGTGTGACTAAGACTTGCAAGGCTATTTAGGAGTGCCCTGTACAGTGTCAAAAATACATATACAAGTACCCTAAGAGCTTAAATATGTCTCACAAATATCGGCCACAAAGATAGGTTTAAATATATTTAATAATAAATAATAAAAGAACAAAACAATACTCAATCAATACAGTAACTACAGAGTTCAGAATCACAGAAAATATTTTAAAAAGACATTGCAGGACAGTCTCAAACACAGAAAACTTATAAACTAATTTTTACTATATTCCTTATCTAAGAGAGATACTATGCCCTAAGTTTTACTTATAGACAACACACAGGCAGAAGTGCTGATGATGGATGTTTCCAGGTCAAAGACAAAATACCAAATGCCAAAATTTCTCTCTGAGAGAGTTCTTAAATTAATATCAGACATTACTGCTGGGTCAGCTTGGATGACATCACTCTTTGTCACCTGCCTTCAGTTCCCAGGCTAACAGAAACTAGCATCTCTGGGTTAAAAATACACATCGCTCAGATGTTTGCTGAGAACTGAAAGTCATAAAACAATTTAATACCTTTACACTTTAGACCTAGTAATTACTTCTCTCCAAGACAATAGAAAAACCTCTAGCTCTAGACATTGTGTCGGCTTCACTGAGAGATAACACAATCATAAAACACTTTACTTTCAATTTATTTTCTTGAAGTTTTGTAAGTTAACTCTGTATGTTCCAGCTTCTACTATTAAAACACACATTTGCACAGGTATATAGTTTATATACATTTCTTTTCTTTTCCAGTAGGGTACACTGTGTACACATCCTCGAAGCTCAGTACTATACAAACCCTGTTCAACACACACTTCTACACCAGTAGTTTAATATACACATAACATATAGTTTTCTTACATTTATAAGACAAGCATATGAATTATGTTGATATTCACAAATGACATATGATTATTTACAAAATTCCAGATAGCTGGGCTGGCAGTGTCACATACTGTTTCCTTGTTCTAGCCTTTACTTTCTGTACGGGTAGAGGAAGGACCAGGGAGCTGTGACATCACAGCATGGGTGTTTTTTTAGGACGGTCATGGTGATGTCAGAATTTGGAGGGAATTGACCCGAAAACTACCTGTATTCAGTGGCCTTGATGACATCAGTGAATTGGAGACTGCAGCAAGCTTTCCCAGGGAGGGTTAAAGTTTTTTGAAAGTGAAACCACCACAGTACAGCAAGGTACTGTTCTAGTGGAGAGAAACAGTCAATTTAAAATATTTTAAATGCTGTACTGTTGCTTATTCATAGCAGGTACAATAAATAGAGAGAAAAAGGGACAGAGAAGTTGAGCATTTAATAATAGAATCCTATTGTTGCCCTTTAACAGAGCTCTCATCTCTGGGCTCTGAAAAGTAAGGTCTGGTTTGTGTTGACATTATTTTCAGAATTTCAGCTAAAATATTTTCTGCATTTCTATCATTATAGTCTCTCTCTCTCTCTCTCTAAACCTTCTTTTTAACTTGACCAATTCCTCTAAAAGATCCTTTGTTGTTGGTGTTTAACCTCGATACTCTCGTACCTTGCTATTTTATAATATTTCTCAATATATTGGTAGGAAGCATACTCTGCCTATGTAACAGAACATTCCTAAAGCATTCTTTCCTATGTATCTCCATCTTCAAACCTCCATCATAATTCTTACAAATCCTCACATCTAAAAAAACTGTTTGAGTGTGACAACTATTCTAAACTTCAAAAATGACATACTCATATTCAAAATCTCATGAAATATTTTTAATTTCTCTTTAGTACCCACCCATAATATAAAAAGGCTATCAACAAAGCGTCGATAGAAAGCAACTTGTCTTATCATGGACTTTAATATTACTTCTTCCCAGGTGGCCATTGCCATACTGGCGTAGCTATTGACAGTCAGAGTGCCTGTAGCTACACTATCCTTCTGTAAATATAAGCCTTGGTTAAACATAAAGATGTTATTTTCTAAAACCATTTCCATTAATAAGAAAATCAAATCCACAAAAAGCCAAATAAGGACTGGACATCCAAAATAGCTCTCAGATGTTTCTCAATAAAAATTGAAAGGGGTTCTGTACACCAGTTTCTATCAGAAACTATAGGTCTAAAAGGTGGTAAGAAAGGGTCCTTATGAATTTTAGGGAGTCCCTGTATAATAGGTATCGTTGATTTTGGATAAAAATTAGATTATATTAAGGGATACAAAATAGTTTCTCAATGATCTGTATGTTTATATGATGGACCGATTGAAAATGATAGAAGCTATTTATTAGTTACATTGCATGTCCAGTCCTTATTTACGGTAATTTCCAACATGGTTGGCATTGATATGCTTAAAAATTATCTGGGCAAACATAGCAACTATGACTTGTGGATTTGATTTTCTTAGCAAAGTACCTAGAGTTCCTACTCCAGGCATCAACTCATCTGCACAAGAGACTAGTGTTTCAGACATAATGAACAAAACAAGAGTCTCCCCTCTAGGCTCAAATCACTCTACTACTCAAGAAACCAACATATCTGCTTCTCTGTCTCTGGTCTAGGTTTTTACAAAGATAGATCTGACCTCATTTACTTTGATCAGGTGTGGAACCTCTTTCTAAACTACCTCAAAACTGCAGTTCTGCATAACCAACAGCAGTCACTAGGTACACTATGACATCTGCCCTCCCTAGCTCAAGCTTGTGGGGCTTAACAACAACAACCAACCATATCCTACCTTGGCTGGGCCAAGAACTCAATAGCAAGTTCACCTTACCTCCATGTCATACATCTGTTGTGACAATTCTTGTCCAAATGTCCAGCTTGGAAATAAGCACACCACCCCGGTTACCTCATGCCATATCTAGTCTGTTTTTCAAAAAATCTTCTCTCGGGTGTACCAGTTCAGTCAATACTTTCATTATTCCCTTATGCTCAGCAGTGATCAGGCCACTTACTGAGTACAACTCCTCCTTTGAGATGTATCTCACTATACATATCAAACAGTTAGAAAGACCCCAAAGGTCCCTAACCAAAAAGATCACAAACCTCACATTCCTGAGCCACCAAGAGAGGCAAAAAGCTCAATCCCTTTACTTACTGTTTTATTGATGTTTGAAGGGAGATCTCTGCCTCATTTACAGCACCAGTTATCCTGGGCCTCCTGTATCACCACAGACCAATATTTCTACCAATACTAGAACTAGGGACGTATGTCTTCGATAACAGATAAATAAAACATGATGGAGGGACCAGTTTATTACCCATTGCCTCCCAAACCTCTGGAATAAACTTCCCCCACATGTTAAGCAGTGTAACTCACTATCTTTCTTTAAATCTCTCTTAGATAACTGGATGGGTATCCACAGGTGTAAAGGAGGTATGACACAAGACAGGGTGCTGTCGAAGCATGAATGAACATTTGACTCAATGGCCTTGGAATATCTATGAATCTATGAAACTATAAGATTTACAACATCCATTTTACTTCTGTTCTGCATTCTGTAAGATGATGTGAATCTAGTGATAGACCATGGTTATTTATAGCATAAAAACTCTTTTCAATGGGTTTCTCTTTTAATGTATTGTGAGTTTTCACTACTTTACCTTCTTTAGGTTTTGTACTAGTAGTAGTTCTGTCTCCTTCACTGAGTTTTCTTTTACAATGGACATAAATGATGGGTCAGTAGGTTAAGACTCCATAGCTTGACAATACTTCACAATAAGTATGTCTGAGGAACTCTGTACATGTGCAGTCAGACTTAGGTTTAATTTATATATTCTTGTTCTGCAGCAATTTCTCCTGTGATCTCACGTGGCATGTTACTCTGGTCTTCTCTTCAGTTGTTTCTATGGCTTTCAGAATTTGAATGTCACTATAGTGGTCACATCAGTCAGGCACAGAGAGTTATTGTGATTGTCTTGCTTCTGAGTAAATTATTTGCCTGTTGCAGGTTTGTTACAGCAGTATGACATTTTTGTATTTGCTTAGCCCAAGAAGCAAGGATGACAGACATTATTTTTATTTATTGTTTGCTTTTTTCCTAACTTTTGTTTTGGACTTTATTTTTTCAGATTTTTTACCCTTAGTCGGTATCTTAAGAATAGTATGATACTTTTCCCCCATTCTGCAATATAATATTCTTTTCTCTTCCTGCAGCGTACTGAGGTTTTCACATATAGTCTTTCTGAGTTCCTCAATGATCAGTGTCAGGTGTTATTTTCATTTATACTTCCAGATTTCTTTTTGTAAAAGTTGGGCCCCTATCACGACCATGAGTTTCATATATAGTTCTTAATTTTTCCAAGTTATTCTCAACTTTCACTTTCTATTACTTTAATTAAACAGGATGGTGTTACCTTTTTGTATGACTTGCCACAATTTTTACTTTTTGATCTATATATAACCAGTAACAGCTTGGATATGACGCTCATTTCTTTGTTTCGCAAGTCCTAGAAGCAAATTATTTTGTTCTTTTTCTTTTGGCTTGTTGTTTCACTTGACTTAGTGCTTTTAGCATTACTCTTATATTTCACTGCTTCAGCTTGTGCAGAAATTTTCTTTCAGAAAATCTTTTTGGACAAGTGAGTTCATAGGTTCATAAGTTCATACATTGGTACTAGGCTATCGGCCCCCGGGCCTATACAAGCCTAGCCATAAAAATTCGATGGATAGTTCTTCCCACAATATTTACTTCTCTGGACCCCTGTCTAGCATGGCGACTGACATGGTCTCCGGGGTGAATTTCCTATCTCCCATCCAATCATCAAGGTTCCTTTTGAAGAGGGCTAAGGAGGCGCTCTGCTTGACATGCATGGGCAGTCTATTCCAGAGTATGGGGAGTCTCTGGGTCAGGAACCTATCCCTCCAGCATGTTTTGTTCATTGTGATGACAAGGTTTAGATCCCTGGAGTGTATAGCTCTGAGGGATTGGGATTTCTTTAAGTGGAGCATGTCCAACAGCTCTGGGTTTGACATGGCCTTATATGTTAAGCAGAGATCTCCTCTGAGTAGACAATATGCCACAGAGTATAGCTGGAGTTTTTTTAGACAGTCAGCATATGGCATCTGCTTTAGGCCTGTGATTCTTTTAGTGAGGTATTTCTGTGGCCTTTCCAGCTGTTGCAGATGTCTTGTGAGGTACATACCAAACAGGGCATTATACTCTATAATGGGTCTAATGAGGGATGAGTATAGTGGGACAATGACCTCCTTTTTTCTGGATGAAAAGCCCTTAGTGATGAAGTGTGCCACATAGAAGGATTTCCTGACTGTTATGGTGATGTGGTTATCGAAAGTGAGACCACTGTCCACCTGTGTCCCTAAGTTTCTCATCACACTTTCGATGTTTAGTGTACTGCCACCTATGTGGTAATTCATGGGTACATGTTTTTTTCCAAAGGGGATAACTATACATTTCTTGGCATTAAGCTTGAGCCCATGGCTCTGGCACCAAGCATCTGTTTCTGTAAGGCCCATTTGTAGAATATCCACATCATTTTGGGATTCAATAATGGCTCTCAGTTTGCAGTCATCTGTGAACTTTGTTAGCCGGAGTCCCTTAGTGTTGGCCTGTACTTCAGAGAAGTAGATGCCAAACAAGAGTGGTCCCAGGACTGAACCCTGAGGTACTCCACTTGTCACATGTCTGGAGCTGGATTTGGAGTCGGCTACTTTTACAGTCTGGGTTCTGTCAGTAAGCAGCCAATTGGCAACCCATCGAGTGACGTAGGGATTTATGCCCAGCTTAATAAGTTTATCTATGATTCCAGAGTGAGGGATGGTGTCAAAGGCCTTGGCGAGGTCCAGATAGGCTGTGTGGACAACCTTACCCTCGTCCACAGCTCTGGAGACTGATTCAAAGAAGTCAATCAGGTTTAGGAGACAAAACTGGCCCTTCACAAACCCAAACTGGGTGGCGTCCAGTGTTTGAAGGTTTCCAATGTCTTTGTTTATAAGTTCCATGAAAATGCGTTCCATGCCCTTGAAGATCAGGCTCGTCAGACTGATGGGACATTAGTTCCTGGGATACAAGATGGATCCCCCCTTGTGGAGTGGGATAACTGTAGCTGTGCACCACTCAGTAGGCACGAAGCCTGAGGTCAGGCTATGATTAAACATGACACTTAGGTGAGGTGCCAGTTCATTTTGTAGTTCATGTAGTACACAGCCTGGGATGTCATCTGGTCCCATGGATGCTGTATTCTTAGCTTTGGAGAGTGCAGTTTCTACCTGTGTGGCCGTGATTACCGGAATTTGGCAATGTTTTGATACTGAGATGGGCCCTTTGGGGGTGAGAGGGGGGGTGAAGTTGGCACTAAATCAATCTGCCAGGATATTGGCAATATCCTTGGGATCAGTATATTTAATGCCATTCTGTTGAAGCTCAGAGCAGATCTGAGCATTGCCATTTAGATTCTTGACATAACTATAGAATGCCTTGTGGTTGTCTTTGGAATATTTGGCAATTTTATTTTTGTAACTAGCTTTTGAGGATTTTATGAGGGATCTCAGCTTCTTACTGAGGTTGGTGGGTGAGTTTTTTACATCCTGGAATTTTCCTCTTTTCTGCAACAGTTTCTTCCTTCTGTTGTATAGTTTGTTTATAGCAGGGGACCACCAGATTGGCTTCCTTTTTTTGGAGGAGAGCATGTTGGTTCTATTTGGCATGGCATGATTCATGCACGAGTGGATGTGCTCGTACAGTGCCTTAGTGTAAGATTCTGCAGTCAAACTTTCAGCTCCTATCTGCATGGGTGTCATGAAGTTTGTCACTTCTGACTTGAGTAGCATGAAGCTGGCTTTGGAGAAGTTTTTTATGGAGGTTTCCTTACTGCGGGGTGGGGGTGGGATGTGGATGTCAAGGGTGATTTGCTTATGGTCAGACCTGACCAAAGAGGGGGTGACCACTGGTGCAGAGCATCTATCTCCCATGTTGGTAATGACCAGGTCTAGGATATTGGAGCCCCTGGTGGGACAATGGATTAGTTGATCCAGGGCATTGGAATTTATGAATTCTAAGAACCGTTGGGAAAAGGAGTTTGTACCCGAGTAGTTTTCCCAGTTAATGGCAGGGTAGTTGAAATCACCCAGTATTAGGGTGTTTGGTTGTATATTAATATTTTCCAGTATGTTTAGAAAGGAGCAGTGAGAATCTTGGGGCATGGTGGGGGATCTGTAGCAAGCTACAGTTTGGATTGCAGTCTTAACTAGTGTTAGTTGCACCTGGAGAATTTCAGATGCATTGTGTTGGGCAACTAGCCTGGAGGTGTGAATATCCTTGGTGAATATGGACACTCCTCTACCTTTAGTGTTTCGGTCTTGGTTTTGTGACCGAAAAGTGTGGTAAGAATTGTAGCCTGGTATTGCACAGGTGCTCTCTGGAGCCTTGAACCAGGTCTCAGTTACTGCACAAATATCGATGTTCTCCATTTTTAGGAGTGCCTCGAGAGAGTGTATTTTTGAGGTTTAGACTTCTAGCATTAAGTAGCATTACCTTCAGATGTTGCATGCTTGTATCTGTTATGGTGGTGGTTTTGTCCTTTGAACCTTGCCTAAAAAAGGTACTATAGGGGTGGCAAGAGCTTTAGCCAGTAACCTGAATCCCAGGGGTGACAGGTGCAGACCATCTCTGGCAAAGCATCGTGATTTGTCGATCACGTCTTCCCAGGCAGACAGATACTGGATCCCCTTTGAATGACACCAGAAGCTTAGCCAATTGTTGAAGTCAATCATTTTGACCTTATACTGTGGTATCATTCTGGGTGAAGGCAGGATGCTACTCAGGGCTAGGGTCATACCTGCCTGGGCCACATTATCCGAGAGCTCTTCCATGTCTCTTTTCATGTAGTCCAGGGAGGTACGTCTCAAGTCATTCACTCCAGCATGGACAATGACAGAATCATATTTGTACTTGTTGTGGAGTGACTTGAGTGCATGTGTTATGTGGCGGATCCTGGCACCCGACAGGCAGCTGACTGTAATTTTCTCCTTGTTCAGCCTGGTGAGTGGGACATCAGTGTGCCTGACTATAGAGTCACCTATGACTAAAGTGTTGGGTACATTGTCTTGCCTTAGGGGCTGTTGTTGGGTGGCACACTGGTGTTGTGAGCTATGTGTCACTTTGGTTGTGACTCGTGTTTGTGTTTCAGCTTCGGTGGTCCTTGTTGCTTGGGCAGGTTAATGTTAAGGGCCTCCGCATATTTTGGTTTAGTGTTGCTATGTGTGGGTGTTGATGGTGCGGATCTTAAAGGGCTATGAGTTGCTTGAGGTGTAGTGCAGGTGTTAACCTTTTCCTCTTGACTGTCTAGCACAATCTTGGCTGGAGAGAGCTTTGCTTCCAGTTTGGCTATGTAAGCGCATCTCTCACAGGTTGTAGTGTTGGGTGGTAGGAGGAGAGGGTTGTCTGTGTACATAAGGCAGTTGCCGCATTGCCCCAGTATGCCCAGATTCACCAGGTGGACAGGAGAAATCACCGGAAGCTGACCCTTGGACATGCCTGTTTAGGTGCTTTTTTTGTAAAGTATAAGAGCTGTTTTCCCTTACCTTTGCAAGGTACTTTGCAATTATAGGTTGTTTAGTGCCTATGATTAATTTCTCCTTATTGACAAGGAGAGGTGAGTGTTTTTTTCAGTTTCAGGCATCCTAGTGCTTTCCAGCATGTTCTAGAGCAAGTGCTAGTCACAGGGGTTCAGATTTTAGTGCTACTACTGAGAAACCAGCTAGTTCTAAGGGAAAATTTGAAGAGCAGACTTTCTGAAACCTGGAATAGATTAACTGTAGCTTTGCGGTGCTGCACGATGCGTAAAATGTGCAAACACACGCGTTTCTAAGCCAGAAAGTTGAAAGGGATAGAAATCAGCCCAAAACGGCTAATAAAATGACAATTTCAGAGCTGGAAACCACTCCTCTAGTGTTAGATAGGCAGTACAATGCTCACCACTCCCACTGGTAAGCAGTAGGACTTCCCTCTACCACAGCAAGGTCTGGATAGCTCTGAACACAGAAAATAAAGTCATGAAACCAGCAAAGCCTGGGATCTGGACTGGCTAGGAAAGGTGGGAAACGAGCAAACAAGATAGTGTGTGTATATATATATATATATATATATATATATATATATATATATATATATTATTTTTTTTTTTTGTTAAAACAGGCTAAACAATGCAATAATACAGTAAATAAACACAGAAAAGGCTAACACACTTGAGTGTGTAGTCCTAAACAGTAAATGCTATTAAAAGTCTACAAAATTAGCAATTTAAAAGTTTTTAAATGAAGCAAGGCAAGTGCACAACTGAAAAATTATTTAAGAGGCAGTAATACAGCAGAATAAGTAGCTAGTCTACATATACAGAGAAGTCTATATATACAAAAAAGCAGCTAAAATGCACAAACAATTCAGATGCAGTGCAACCTAGAGCACTTGAGTTGTAGAAATATTAAAGCAAATACAGTTATAATAAATGCTCTAAAATATACTCTATATTTCCAAAATGTTTGAGAAGCACAGTCAGAACACAAGGAGATTTAGGCAATTTTTTTTTTTGAAAGGGAGAAAGGAGGAGCAGAATGTCTTCTCAGATGATCTCTCTGTATTAGGTAGAATGAGCTAATGACACTAGACTGGGAGGAGTGTCCCAGATCAAATTTACAGTAGAGGCAGGCAACTGCAAAGCCACCAAGTATAACAACAACACACCAACATGGAAGGAGGGTGGGGACCAATACTAAAGCTATTAGCCTACACTCTTTAGACAGTAAACATTACAGAAAGCCACAAAATGAAAGTTTTTAAACAGATAAAGGAGCAAAGAGACTCTACAGAATGCTTTTAACTGCAAACAAATCAGTTACCCGTGCAGATTAGTTAATAGCAATAAAATGCAGTAGAAATTATGCAGCAGGCAATAGAAAGTGTTATATGTAAACTGCTAGAAACAATAACCAGTATAAATAAGCCAAAAAACAAGATACTTTATTTGTCTATTTTATTTTGCAATCTCTTTGCTGGTCAATGTCAGTAAGTAACTTTATAAAACTCTTTTATATTTATTTTCATTTTCAAAAACCCTGTTTCAACATTGTTAGTGTGCTTACTTAAAGGCAGTGTACTTTGGCTGCCTTAGCATTCATACACTCTCAGCACTCTAACTTTGCTTGTAGAGCTATACAGCACTGAGAGAGTATGTCATTTTACTGTATGTTGTTCTTTGTCCTTTGTTGCACATATATATTTCCTGTAACAAGCTTCATTGCCCTTTTTAGCAGTTCTTGGTTCTTAACATTTTATAATTTAAAACTCATGGTCTGCCCTTCAGCATCATCTATTCCAACTCTTTTAGAACATTTAGAGCCAGAGTCATCATCCTCAAAGTTTCACATTAAATAGTTACAGCACTTAACTGCAAAACACTCATTAGCGCCTGTCTTTTAGAAACATTCTGCTGTAAATCAATGTATTCTGCTGTACCACAGCACTTCTTGTCACCAGTCTTGGTTGTCAATACATTTTTTTTCTTTTGAGAAGCCATGTTGCTCTGTCTTAGGAGCTTAACATCTGTCCACCATCCATGATAACACCACATGTAATGTTTTGCTTATTACCTATTTTGTCTCTCATTTTTCAATAGACAAAATTTG